>NW_009604584.1:53491-68902 GCF_000690535.1 Cariama cristata | reverse complement strand
TAATAATAATGATAGTAATGAAAAGGAATGTTAAAAAAAAAAGAAAACTCAAGACAAGTGATGCACAGTGCAGTTACTCAGCACATGCTGACCAATGCCTAAGCAACACTCTGCTCTTCCTGACCAACTCTCCCAGTTTCCATACTGGCCATGATGTCCTGTGGTATGGAATATCCCGTTGGCCAGTTGGGGTCAGCTGTCCTGGCTTTGCTCCCTCTCAGGTCCTTGTGCCCCTCCTCACTGGCAGAGCGTGGGAAAATGAAAAGTCCCTGACTTAGGGTAAGCACTACTTAGCAACAACTACAACATCAGTGTGTTATCAACGTTATTCTCATGCTAAATCCAAAGCACACCGTACCAGCTACTAGGCAGAAAATTAACTCTATCCCGGCTGAAGCCCCTGACATGTGGGAGGTGGTTGCCTGTCTCCAAGGGAGTACTTTGTAGCCAGACCTTGAGGCATTAAGTTGCGTAATGTCCGTGGATCCTAGTTCTCTGCAATCTTCGTTTCCTAGTCGGCAGATGAAGGCAAGCATGGGTGGCAAGTCCCAGAGGCGATGTGATGGCTTGAAGCCTTGATGTTGAATAGCTGGTTTGTCTTATAGATGGCTTCTGCTCCATCCCTCTGAGCCTGTGCACTGAGCAACCATGGGGCTGTATTGCCTGAAGGCTTGTTGGCATCTCCTTTTGTGGAGAGCAGCCATAGAAATGGTGGCTTGTGCTTTGGAGAGAGCTGGAGCAAGAAATATTTCCATTTTACTCCTTCTGTGGAGTGCTATGGAGAGCTTGAAGAGTCACCTGCAATGTGTCCATCTGTGAAGGTGTTCCAGGCTGCACTTCTTACTGTTTACTTCTTGTGATGGTGAGGGTTTTATTTTTGACTTGGAGTTTTTAACCCTTCCTTCTCCCTCTTAATTTTGCAGCACCGGAGACAAGTGGCGGTCACGGAGGAAGATGATAACTCCCACGTTCCACTTCTCAATCTTAACTGACTTTCTAGAGGTTATGAATGAACAAGGAAGTATTTTGTTGGAGAAACTTGAGAAGCATGTTGACAAGGAACCATTTAATATCTTTCTAGACATCACTCTCTGTGCCCTTGATATCATCTGTGGTAAGTTCTCCTTGGTTATTGTGGTGGGGCTGTGAGTGATGCAGAGGCTCATGAGTACAGCTGTGCCGTGTTGTGTGAGGAGACAATTGAAGAGGAATGTCCCTGTATATTGTGTGAATGTATTTCCATCCTCCCAAGGCCATCCTGTCTCCTAGGGTGTCTTGTGTGCATCTGAGCAGGTGAGTTTGTGGGGCGGACAGGGCAGAGAGAGCAGTCTGAAGTGAGACTGTGTTGAGAAGCAGCGTTCCTGGGCATCAAAATGTAAAGCAAGCTCATCACCTGGAAAGGGATGTGTGTATTTACCTGTTGAAGGGATGGTGTAGTGACAGTCAGAGCCTGGGAGCAGTAGTAACCTATTGTGTACAGGGACTCTGCATTTTACTTCACACTCATGAACTGTTGATGATTTCTTCCTCCTAGAAACGGCGATGGGCAAGAATGTGGGTGCTCAGGAGAATAAGGATTCTGAGTATGTTCGTGCTGTCTACAGGTAAATGGACATTTTCCTTGGCTACTTTGTAGTTGGGCTGGAGTCGATGCTGCTGGTGTCCGGAGCTCATCTGCTGTGAGCCAGGAAGGAGGGCTGGGGAGGTCACAGATGGAGGTAGAGAGCCAAGAAGGCAGGAAAAACTCCAGCAGATTTTGATGCATTTTCTGGTATGACTATATGCAATGGGAAGCTGAGGCTTTGAAGAGGTGTGGAGGCTTTGAAGAGGTGTCAGCTGCCATTCAGTCAATCCATTGGCACAGGAGATTAAAAAAAAAATAATGGATCTGCAACATTCCATATAGCATCACTGGCAGAATTGAGAGGGTGCTGTTTTAGATAGCACGTTAAAGCTGAGGCACTGCTGCTTTGCAGTTCACAGCAGTATTTACACCGTTCAAATTGTATGTGACTGTCCAGTGGATTAGGAAAAGCATGGTCTGTATTCCTACCACACCGGTGTGTCAGCCTAGATGAGATGTAGCTGCTTGTGGCATCTCACTCTCAGCCTTTGATGGGACTTGTCAAGATAGGTGTGTAAAAAAAAAAAGGTGTGGAATTAGAGGGTTTGATTGTCATCAGTTCCTTGGCCTTTCCCAAATGGTACTGCAAGTAGACTGGCCTGAAGTTGGTCTAAAGATAATAATTACTCCTCAAAGTCTCTTTCTGCAGCCAAGAGTGTGTGCAAGAGCTGAACAGCAATGACAGTCAACCCTTCCAGATGTACTCCAGTTGTGTTTGAGCATACTTGAAGTCTCATAATCTTTATTTCAAATACTTTTCATGTGCTGTCTGGCATATATGGTATCTGGACAGCCAAGTAGGAATGTGATGCTTTTAGATGGCTGTTTTGAGGGCATGGAGCAGATATTTTGGAGCCCTCACAAGAGCAGTCTTTTCAGGTTGTACATATCTTTTCAGCACAGTCAGTGCTTTACCGATGTAGAATGGGACTGTACTGGATGACTGAATATGTCTGCTTCAAGAAGATTCACACTAAATGAGACTATGCTCTCCTTCTCAGAGATCAGTGCTTAAAGATATAAATTGTTCTGGTGCTGCGACAGGTGGCAGAATTTTTGACATGATTTAAAAACAGGAAACAAATATGAACAGCCTTCCTTTCAGATGAATGGGTTTAAACCCATATGATATGTGAAGTTCCATTTCTCTGGGAGAGGTAGAACCTTTTTTTTTTTTTTCTGGAAACTGTGCTGTAAATTTATTTTTTTGTCAAGAAATGTTACATGATGTAATTCCTGTGCCCCTAGGATGAGTGATCTAATCCAACAGCGACAGAAGAGCCCTTGGCTTTGGCCTGATCTCGTGTATAAGCTGTTCAAGGAAGGAAGAGAGCATGAGAGGAACCTCAAGATCCTTCACAATTTTACAGATACAGTATAGATTCTTTTTTTTATTACTTTTTTTTGAGCAGTCTAGCACTCAGAGAGCTTCCAAATGGGAGTGAGGTTCAACCCCCTCGATATACATCTGTTAAGAGAAGAACTTTCTCTCTGTTGGGATGCCGAGGAATTCCCTGAAAAGAAGACAACAGCTGTCTTCTCTGTCAGGAACTGTGTCGTATTTAAGCAAGGGAGTATACTACTCCAAGGGAGTAACAGGACTCACAGGTCCTTGACAACAGAAACAAACAACTGGAGTTCACTGAACCCTTGTTCTGCCCCAGATGATGCACATCTGAATCACCAGCAACAGCTCACTGCCAAATTTGTAGCAGTAAGCATAGGGCTCTCTGCTTGGTAATGTTGCTTGGTCCAGCCCTTGGAAATGGAAGCTTGTGTTCATTTTCCCCTATTCAGAGCAGAACTGCTGAGATGAGCAAACACATGCAGGTCCCCACATCAACAGTAAGACGGTTTGACACAGAAACCATTAAGCATACATCACTCACTTGACATAAAACACAACGTTCTCTCACCGTGTTAGATTGTGCAGGGAGCACCCCTTTCACCAAACAGCCTCTGTGCTGTTCTTGCCAGTGGTTACCTTCCCAAATCTACTGTTAGGATGTTACTAGGGAGGCTGCTTTCCCTGAAATAAGTGTATGTACCCCACAATGTCATTGTATCAATGCCCACAACAAAGGAAATAATCTCCAAACTTTTAATTACATGTAATGAGCCACATTGACTCTGTGTTGTTTCTAAGTAGTTCATGTTTTGCTTCCTTTTATTGGGAACTGCAACAGTGAGGCAAGAGAGAGGCTCTTAAAGGGACCTAAGGTAATACTTCCTCCCTTCCCATGCTGGACTGCTGCACTGGATATAGGAAGCCAAATCTTAGAAGATGGCAAAGGAACAGTAAATAATAATAGCACCTAGTGGAGGTGCTGACAAAATGCACTGAGACAAAAGGTGGTTCAAGATGTGTTTTTAGATGTGTATGTTCAGTGAGGGAAACAATGTGTGTGAGTGTAACTGGGTTGGTTTTTTCCCATTCAGTTCTTCCTCTGAACAGAATTACTTACTCTACAGCCTTTATTTTTAATTATTGTTATTGAGAGCAATACCAGTTTACTGAAGGGTTCTGTTTTGCTGTTACAACAACGGTGGTGACAGCAGGAAATCTTTGTCTCTGGGGTTGTGCTTTGACCTAAAAAAGGGAAGTTCAGCCGTCGCTCTCATACTGAAGAAAATTTGGGAAGCTTTAGTGTAGTGGTTCCAGCCGTGCTATATGTAGTCCTGATGCAGGGTTGTGGGGTGCCCTGGCTTCTCGTCAATCTCTTGAGTTCTTCAGAGGTTGGAGATTGATCCTTTCCTTAGTTATTGGGTAGAGTAGAGAATATCATCTTGGTGATCAGTCTGTTCAAATTGTGGTGATGGTTTTTGATTTACTGTCACTGTTGTTGGCATTCATG
Organism: Cariama cristata; assembly: GCF_000690535.1. Classification (NCBI taxonomy): domain Eukaryota; kingdom Metazoa; phylum Chordata; class Aves; order Cariamiformes; family Cariamidae; genus Cariama; species Cariama cristata. The sequence continues at coordinate 64,423 of NW_009604584.1, read as the reverse complement.
ATTGGCGTCTTCCAGATATTCTGGATGTGTTTACACCTCTTAATGATCAACAAGTTGTTTTCATAGTTGAGCTATGTATTTTCTTGATCACACGTGTTCATTCTATTGATTGGGACAAGAAGGGTTGGTCATATTTCGCCTACTAACACAAAAAGTCAGTTCAAGTTCATGAGATAATGCTGACAGCTGTACTAACCAGCTCATGTAGACTGCTACAGATGGATGTTGTTGTTTTAGTAAGTTGGAACAAATCCATGTCATGTAGACTGTGCGTGTGTGCTGCATGCATCATACCTAATATAATGGTTCTAATCTCAGGTCATTGCAGAAAAAGCTGCAGAACTTGAAAACACCAGGAAGAAAAAATGTGATACTGATGGCAACTATGAAGAAAGTGGCTCCAAAAAGAGAAAAGCTTTCCTGGACATGCTGATGAGTGCAACAGATGATGGAGGGAACAAATTGAGCTACAGAGACATTCGTGAGGAAGTGGATACTTTCATGTTTGAGGTACCCAAGGAACCTGTTGGTTTATTGGGTTTTTTTTGTTTGTGTTGGGTTTGTGGTTTTGGGTATATTTGCAGGTAGTGATTCTTCCTTTTCGTAGTTCAGGAGGTTGCCTTTAGTATGAAATTATTTTAGCCCTGGAAGCCTAAGAGGAAATCTCTGTAAGATAGAAAATACTAAAGGATAGAAACATTTGACCCAGAATTGTGTGCCCTGGCAAAATGTTGGGCAATACACATGTGGTAGGCCCTGCCTGTGTGAGCAGGCGCTACTCCTGAAAGCAGGTGAGTAAATAAGAGCTTAGTGACTGACATGGGCCATTGGCTCTCGGGTCCTGTTGCAAACCTCATTAATGCTAAAGAGAACTCTAAGTGGTTTTGATGCTTTGCCTTGCATTTTGTCAGCTCTCCACACTTTGTCTCTTGCCACGTTGGCTGTAACCTCTTGGTTCTATCAACAGGTGTGCATTGGCACTGTCTTCTTGTGTCTGGTTCTCTGTCCAATGAAAGATCTAAGCAGGACTTTCACAAGTTTTCCACACACCTCCGTTAGGTGGACCTGAATTCTATCTCAGAAGAACTTCATTCAGATTTATAGTACTGCTGTTGTAACCTAGAGAAACTCTCTTCCCATCTTACCATTCCTGTACTACTCCATAGCTGGATTTTGAAGAGATGCAGCACCCTGGACTTCACAAGTGTACCTCTTTAGTACCAAAATCCTTTGTTGGTCAACTTTTTCCTTTTCTGTTCCCCTCTTTTTCTTTTTGGGGGGGAGGTTTTTGGTTTGTGTTTTGGTTTGGGTTTTTTTTGGTTTGTGTTTTTTTTTTTTTTTTTTTTCCCTTCCCTTTGTTTCCTTTCCAAATTTGTATCCAAGAAGTATTTCCTCCTATGGCCATGGTTTTTTGGATAGTTTGTACCCTTTTTTGGACAGTTTTGTAAAAGTTACAGGTTGTGTCCATTGTATCTCTCCTGTGGCAGTCATTGGCCCCACAGGTGTTATGTTGTTGACTGGACAGTAACCAAAAAGATGAATATGCCTCTGTTTCATTGTGTAGCTGTGGCAGTCATTGGCCCCACAGGTGTTACGTTGTTGACTGGACAGTAACCAAAAAAATGAATATGCCTCTGTTTCATTGTGTATATACTGGTAGTTTGGTCAGCTTCTGGGAGGCAGAGGAGATGAATGTTTGCTTGGGTTATTTCAACACTTTCCCCTTTTGGTCAGTTTTCAGGCACCTGACAGCATCATGGGTCATCTCATATCCTGATAATCAGCATGTTGAATAGAGTTCTTCACTCTTAATTTTTGTTTTTCTCGTGGTCGTGGGACTAGTAAGCCTCACCTTCCATACTACCTGCACAGCTAAGTATTTGAGACCTATTTGTGCACAGGCATAGTGTTGAAGTCAATGTCTTTGTAAATCTGGACCTCTAGGGCCATGATACAACAGCAGCTGCTATGAACTGGGCCCTGTACTTACTTGGATGTAATCCTGAAGCCCAGAAGAAGGTTCACAGAGAACTGGATGAGGTGTTTGGTACGTTTCCATTCACCCTTCATTGGAGTCCTGGTGGTGGTTGCATCTGTGAGTGGGGATGTGGTACATTATAAGCCTGGATGTAGAAGGGAGATAGGAATATGCCTTGTGGCCCGTCTGGAGCTTTCAATAGCTGGAGGTGATTGGGATGGGTGCTGGAAAGTCTGTAGGAAAGTACAGCCAACCGTATGACTTTGGGGCAATGCATGCATGTTCAGTGTATGCGTAGCACCTTCTCCTATGGGGTCTTGGTGTGTGATGAGAGTTCCTGGAGGGAGCTGGGATGAATTTGTTTAACCAGAAATGGGGAATTTTGGTCTTGCTTATCCTCCTATTTGTTTTTGGACAGGCAACACTGAGCGTCCTGTCACAATGGATGATTTGAAGAAGCTTCGATACCTTGAGTGTGTGGTGAAGGAAACCCTTCGGCTCTTCCCTTCAGTTCCGCTGTTTGGCCGTGCCTTGAAAGAGGATTGCTGTATTAGTAAGTAGTGTCCTGTGCTTGCCACTTCTTACCCTGTTAGCATCTCCTCAGTGGAGGTGTTTCCCAAGTAAAGGGCAGCTTTGTTTTATATTTTTTATTGTACTGTTGTGTGTAGAAAGTCACTTATTTGCTGTTGTTTTGACCCTTCTTCTCCCTTCCCTTTTCTCCTCAGGAGGATATCAAGTACCAAAAGGCACGAATGTTCTTGTCATAACTTATGCCCTGCACAGAGACCCTGAGATCTTCCCTGACCCAGCGGAGTTCAGACCTGAGCGATTCTTCCCTGAGAATTGTAAAGGAAGGCACCCGTATGCTTATGTGCCCTTCTCGGCTGGTCTCAGGAACTGCATTGGTAGGTAGCTGAAGAGGAAGCCCTTGTAATGTGACAGTGTTGCTTTTGGTGTGGTAGCTGTGGCAGCAGTGAGTGTACAAGAAATTTAAGTCTTGATGTGCCTGCTGGTCTTGTTCGCCCCTCTCCCCTGCTGTCCCTCCCGAATTCTGGGTGCTGTCTCCCTTGCAAACCTGGTGCTTGAGCTGCTACGTTTTGTTTCTTCCCAAGGGTTTCCTTTCTTCCCAGGGACCAGTGCCTATCATGCTATCGCTGCCTGTGCAGCCTGGCAGCGTGTTAATGGGCTGTGTTAGGGCAGTGTTGCTTCCAAATTTCTGATCCTCAATGTCAGCAAGACAGAGCCAGAGAAAACATCTCATCTGTTTATCCCATGCTCTCAGCTGGGTGTCCCAAACATGCAGTCTACAACTATATGTATTCTTTCCTTCTTTCTGACACCCTTCTTGCTCTGGTGTTTTCCCTGTCATCCCAGAACTTGTTAGCTCTTCAGGTGTCACTGAGACACTGGGCATTTATCTGTGCTCAAAGTAGAGGTGATCTTGTTTATATTGTAGAACACATGAAAAGATTGTTCCCTGTGCTGATCTTAAGTGCAGGTGGGGAACATTCAGCAATTGTCGTGCCATTTACAAGAACAGGAGATAGAGCTTCTGGGTTTGGGGTTTTGCTTGTTTTCTTTTTTAGGGGTGGTGGTGTTAGGTTTTTTGATTGTTTTTAATTTGTCTCTTTAGGAATAGGTGCCCTTCCCATAAGAAAAGCAGACTAGGTCTTCCCATGTTCCAAAGAGGAATCTAATTTAATATTGCATGTCTAGCTAGTTCCTGGGTATACAGGAACATGTGCAGGAGAGTTGGTTCATTAATATCATTGCAGAAATTCATCACTGTGTATATGTGTACAGACATCCATCTGTGCGTATTACACAGAGGGGAGCACAGAAAAAGTTTTGAACACTGGGTTTTGTGTCGTGTTCCCATTTTCAGTTAGTTTGAGCGAACTGCCTGGATTGTGACACTTGGTTTGGTTTCCCCATATTTCTCTGTTCTGCCCTTTCCTCCTCCACCTTTGTCTGAAATGTAAATTGAACTTTGCCCTCTGTGCTACCAAATCATCACTGTGTGTGATGCTTAGTGTTCGCTGAAGGAAAGTCTATTGTTCTGTTGCAGTTGTATCTCCTTTGCTCCTCTCTACATATATGGAACAGCGCGATTTGTCTTTCCTTGCAGTCCCTGTGCTGCATCTTCTGCTACTGTGGTCTGTCATCCATTCCACCCTGCCTAGTCCATCCAAGAGACATGACAAGGCTGTGTTTTGTATCAGTGCTATGTAAAGTGTTTACTGTTTGCTGGTTTTGTTCTCTGTACTGTGGAAAGGAGGATGCGCTGTGGATTGTCCCAGGAGGACCAGAGTTGTCATGCAAAGAAAAGTGCTAGTTTCAGTAGTATCCACGTGACCTCAATTTTTGCCTAAAGCCAGTTCTGTTGTCGAGGCAGATGCACAGTGCTTGCTCTCCTGTGTTCCTAGAGGTATCGCTGTGAGCATGCAAACGCAGCAACTGTTGATAGAACCTGACAATAACATCTTTTTTTATTTTTTTTTCTGCCCTGTAATTTGTAGGTCAACGCTTTGCACAGATAGAGGAGAAAACTCTTCTAGCCCTCATCCTGCGGCGCTTTTGGGTGGATTCATGTCAAAAGCCAGAAGAGCTTGGTATAACTGGAGAACTGATTCTTCGTCCAAATAATGGCATCTGGATTAAGCTGAAGAGAAGGCCAAATGCTGGATCAGAATGAAAGGAAATTCAAGATTTTATTTTTCCAAAAACTTCCAAGCTATTTAGGCTGAGATGTTTTTAAATCAGGTATTTTGATGACAGTCCAGCAATTTGTTGAAACTGAAGTCATTACTTGATTGTTTCATTAAAGATGTTGTAATAGCCCTAAATTGCTCTATTTTTCTAGTACATGTGAATTTCATCTTTGAAGTGCAAGTCTTTAAACATCAAATCCAAATGCCTTATCTACTTGGATGAAATTGTGCTATTGCAGCAGTGCAAGAACACTTAAGTAATTGTAGTCACAATAGTAATGCCTGTGATGGAGTGATCTGGTTATATTCCATAGCATTGGCAAGGTAATGGATAGTCTCAAATCTCTGCATTGTTTTCATGTTTCTTTGGTTCTGAAAGGTACAACTGATCAATTCTTCCACTTCACACAATCTTTTTTCTGTTTTGGTAGTGACTGTATCTATGAAGACAAAGCAAAAATCTCTGATAATTTCGCTCCTCCTTTGTAAGCATTTACAGTAGTTCTTAAGTAGTGAGTGCTCTGAATTATCTTTTAGCAAAGTGTTCCATAAGCATTAATCTGTATAATCATACCATGAACTAGATAGCATGCAATTTACAGACAAGATTTCATAATGACAGAAACACTGTATTATTACAAATTTTGAGAATAAAATTCTACTATGCCTCAACATAGAGTGAAATTATATCTGTAAAAATTGCATACCTGGGTGCAGGTAAGTTGCTGATGGATAATTATTTCTTATCATCAGTTCCTCTGGGGTGATCAGTCGACCAGATTTTACTGTGTTAGTCAAAGCTGAAACAATGAGCCAGTCTGCCCTTGCCTTCTAGGGTCCTGAAGGCAGTGTAGAGAATTTCTTGCTAATTGATATTAAAGAGGAATTACAGTGATGGAATGAAACACCTGTGAAAGTTTCTGACTGTACCTTCAGGATGGGTCAAAATCTGCAACAGGTCACGCAGCTGCAGAACAGCCTCTTCATAACTTCTGTAAGCACTGAAGAAAGAGCTGATGCTAGACCAAACTGAGGTCCTCTATCTGGTCTGCCCTTTACTTCTGCCCTATACTTTGGCACTTCTTTTAGCTGCTGTGCATTGTTACCCTGGCATGACCCTTGGCACTGTAGGAATAACCACACCTCTGCCTTTATCTGCTGATGCAGCACTTGGTGTTTGCCACCGCGGTTGGCGATGGGGGTTTGAGGTTGTTCTGGGGCTGTGGGAGACCTGCGGAGAGGAACTATGTGAGAAGCTGGAGGGCAGAGCTGGTACGGTTAAAATGGACTGGTCCACCTCTAATGATTGATGTGTTAGAGTGAGAAAGGAGTAATCTGTCTGTGTTGCTTTTGTTGACCTTTACAGATTCTTTTGTCTGTTTGTTGGTGCCCTTTCAACAACACTTAGCGGTTTGATACCTGGGATACTGCTGTGCTTTTACAGCATCAGAATAGAGAGAAAATAGTTCCTATGTTTCCCAAGTAAATTAGAGGTTTCTTTGAACCTGCAGGATTCTTTATATTCTGGTAAACCCTAGGGTTTACCATTTTCTAAGGATCTTATAAAAAGAAAGGATTTAACTGCTTTGTTTACATAAATGAAATCACAGACCTTGACAAATAGTTTATTGTAATTGCTACCTTTCTCTTGCCATTAAGAAAACAAAAGTCATGTAACAATGATAATATGGTTATGTTCTTCAGCCTTCGTTTTCAAGACAGGTTTCATTGCTAGATAATAACAAGAATTTAAGTTCACAGGACTGATTGTAAAACTTATTTTCTTTATAATGAGATAGCTTTTGAGACTACCTTCTTATGTTAATACAAATAAAACAAATGACACAGGATTTCCAGAGACTCAAATGTTAAGGAATTATTTAACACTTTTGGGTACTTGGTAATGTGAGCTTTGCAGGTGTACAAGGTTTGCATCCAGAATACATTTCCTCCAGATGTTTCCTCGGTATGTAGTTGAAACCTTGAGAGGTACCTTGTGTTTTGTATAAATTATGTCCTTAAGTTGAAGATTTTGAAGACAAATGAAAACTAATATTAATTCTTTCTTCTGTGGGATCTATTTTGTGGAAACAGTTTTTAAAACTGACCAAACTATAACAATTCTCTTCAGAAGGAGATAATTTTTATGACATCTGTCTACAACAACCAATATTTTTGCTTGTGCTTTGTTTTTGTACCATACTCTTCTCATATAGAGGGATCTCATTTAAATTGTAATTTCTTCATAATTTCTGATGGGAACAAGAAAAATAATTGAGACAAACTGGATAAAACTGTAATGAGAAACTCATTATTAAAAGTACATGGGCTCAAATGCTGGCACAGGGTTACCAAAGTGGAAAATCTCTAATGATGCACATAATATCTTTGCCAAGATGAGCACTGTTGTAATCCTGTAGTCTTTGTGTTCAGACCTGTTCTGAAAAGGCAGTGACCTCTCGTCTTTTCTTGTGAAAACTGGTTCTGAAACAATCTGAGGCTGCTAAGGAAATAAATATTGAGGAAATCAATAGTGAAAGAAGAGGAGCTTTCTGCCTGTAGGGTAGATATTGGAGACCTTGCTTTGTGTAGTGCGTGTGCTTTATTAAACTGAGTCATGTGGTGTGTTATTGGTGGTTGTGGTCAGCAACAACCCTTTGGGTTTGGAGGTTGGTTTTTTGTTGTTTGTTTTTTTTTCTTTTTTTAAACCCTGTAGGACTTGGAAATGCAGTGCAGCCTTGCCACGTTTCCTGATAAAGCAATGGGACAATAAAATACTGTGTAATAAAAACTGCATGTGCGTAGCTGTTTATGATTTTGTCCTGATGGCTAGGTATCTGCTGATGGTATGAAGGTAGCGGCTGAACTTGGAACCCACATATTACTCCTGAGTAATGGTTCATATAGGGTAATCTCAGTGATGCTAATCGTGGGGTGCTGCTGGCTCCGGTTCTGAAATACAACTGCCTTACTGTAAGAAGTTGATAGCCTTGTCTCATGTAAAGATTCTTTTTGTATGGTGACAGAAAGGACACAACTTTCTACTGGGATGACAGAAACAGAATGCGTGAGTATTTCTGGATCATGGTTTACAACTGTTATGAAGAAAACTGACAACAAACCCTCTGTGTGACCTCTTGGGTGATGCTGCTTGAAAGCTCCTCCAGGAGCTGCCTTGGAGGGACTGGAGGTTTCCAGCCACTTTGACACAAACTGCTTTTTGGGCCCTGAAAGCTGCATGTTTGGGACACATGCAGGAGGTGGGCTAGTGGTGCTTACCAGGCGTCCACCTGCCTTCCTGAATTTAATTCTCATGCTACTGAAGACACACACTCGTGTGTAGATGGTAGTACACTGCTGCATACAGAGATCCTCTTGCTGTGCGTGATCTCCAGTGTTGTCTCACTGATGCTCCTCTTGCAGCAGGTAAAGGACTCAAAGAGACTTTGGAAAATCCTACCCCACTTTCCTTCCTAAAAGCAGTATTGGTGCCACCCCTTGGCAAACCTGCCAGTATAGTACTATCTCAGTTCATAGGTCATATTTAGAAGACGATCTTCATAGTTTGCATGGATTAAAAACTAAATAAACTCACTTTCTAAAAAAAAAATTTTAAAAAATAATCTGAGATTCTTCTGAAAATGGGAGTCCTCTGCTAAGTATAACTCTATCTTTTGCTCAACAAATGGACGTTTCTGATCCATGCCTGGAGTGTAGCTTGTGGAGACAGAAAGTGTTCACTGAAAATACAAATTATTTTGAGCTAAGAGAGTCAGTCAGTTAGCAAAAAATCAGTATGCCCAAACCTTCAGACCCCCAGGCTAGTAGTTCAGGGACACATTTAACTTGCTTAAGAGTTACTGTTTGACAATATACAAGGCCGAGTGAAGACACTGGAATCCTTCAGTATGTTGAAAAGTTCTGTCTTCTCTAATGTCTAAAATAATCAGCATCAGGTGTTTTAGCTATGAGAAGTAAGGCCTTGGGTGGTTATGTGATTCTGTATTTATAACAAAAAGTAAAATCTATTTATTTATAAAACAAGCCCAGTAGTGATTTGTTTTAGTTTGTGCAACTGTCTTCTGTTATTTTCTAAGATCCTGAATTTGGTCTGTGTTGATTTCTTATTTGATGTGTGATATGCCATTATTTCTGGGCTGTATTTCTAAGACTACTATTGTTGACAAGTAGTTGCAGGATATGGAACTACTATACTGCTTTTATTTCGGTACAATGCAGTGCAATCCAACACTTTCGGCAGATCAGTGAATAAGTTATTCTAGCCATCTTTTTGCAGGTGGAATCAAGTCAAACAGGAGAAGACTTTGACCTAGTGAGACAGCGGATTCTTCACTCAGATAATGTCAGCTGGACTCAGATGAAAAGGCTCCAGAATGTTCATGGTAAGAATGAAAGATCAAGATTTAATTATTAGAACTTGTTTTAGCAGCATTTGGTAGTTCACTCTGTCCTTTGTCATATGCATAATGGTAACCATACAGAATTGAAGATAGACAGAAAATACTTTAGAATATTTGGGTGTTTTTCTACTGGAGCATTCAGAACCAGGTTCATGATATTATTGTAGCATCCTCATTCAGATGGAAGGATGGCCACAAAACCATATCAAAGTGAGAACTCGTGTTATTCCTCTCTTACTGCTACCTTCTTTCCCTCCTTCCTTCTGAGATGCTTTTCCTCTTGTTCCATGTCACAACTGATGGCTGTCTCATCACAGAGTAGATCCTTTCCCATGTTGAAGCTGCTTTTTGAATAGGATTGCCATAAGAAATGTGGGATTTTGTTTTGGCAGGCAGAATTAGACCTAAATCAGACTAGTGTCCAGTCATTCATTTCCTGAGGTGAAACCGTTCAGTAATTCCTGCCACCTTTGAGGATAAATGAGATTTTGCATAAATCACAGTGGCAATCAGCAGTAACCAGTATCAGGCTAGTAGGCAATTGCACTGCCAGGGAGGTTTCATCTGAAACGAACTTGATGGCAGCTTAGGTTTTGTTGTTGTTTTTTTTTTTAAATACCAAGTCAAAATGAAACAGAGTTGAAACAGAAGGAAGCATTCCATTTTGTTTCACGTGATTCATCTGCGTTTTGAACTTATATCAGCAAAAATTTTTTCCATCTTATCAAAATGTTTTGATGAGCTCTTTTAATACTGCCATCAGAATTACTAAATCTTAATTACAATATCCCAATTTAGTTGCCAGAATATTATTGATAGCTAAATGAATACAATGAGGGAATTCAGACAACAGTAACCTTATGTGTGGAGCCTTTATGAGCCTAAGGAGTGTTAGATGGGTTTGGTATTCTGTGCACTTTGAATTTCTAGCTCTTCTCCTAGTTTAAATCATGTCATCTCTTTGGATTTCAGTGAAGCTCAGTAAACTGATACCAGCTGAGAATTTCTCAGCACATTTTGTAATTTGTCCTATAATAACTATGTCCTATAATATAATAAACAATATTTCATTCGGGAACGTAGAGTTCATAACACATTCTTTTCTCTGTACAGAGGTACAACTCTGTTGATTTGCGCAACAGTGCAGCGGTGTGAACGGGAACATTTGTCATGTGAGTGGCAGGCCCACTGAAAGAAAATGCACTTATTTTCCAAAGTAAGCATGCTCATTATGATTCTCTTTGAATATCATTGCTGCCTTATTTCTCAGCTTCATCATCAAATCCACTTGATGCCCATATAGATGTAGTTAAAATGATGTATGCTTTTGGAAGGAGGGTGATATCTAAATTTGAGAACTGCTACTTTAAGAAAGTATTTTTTTCTTCATTTTTTTCCACTAATTTGCTTATGAAACAAACTGCCATCAACAAAAGATTCCTTTTCCTGACATAAATTTCTAAAATAGAGATAACAGATTATAGAAATGAAATCTTACAGAAGCTTCTGATGAATGGCTATGACTGCATATCTTATGATGAGACATACGGTCTTGGTGAAACTTATGATGAATCTGCCCTGTTTTTTCTGCCAATTTGGACTGTATACCTTATTCTTCCAAAAGTGAGTGGTGGGGTTGTTTTGGTTTGTTTTTTTTTGGCAGGGGGTTGTGTGTGGTTTTTTTTAATAATACAGTAATGAACTGGAATAACACTGCCCAATATCTGAGCTGGAAAGCCCAGATGAGCAATGAAAAATGAAGAAATTACAAGTCCTTGGAGAGAAGTTCTAATCCCTTTGTGCTGCCAAGTGAAATGCACGC
>NW_009604584.1:0-53454 GCF_000690535.1 Cariama cristata | reverse complement strand
AAAAAAAAGAAAAATAATTATTTTAATTGAATACTAGTGCAGGTTGAGCAACACAAAAACTTTTCAGTTCAGCTTATTTTGTTTATAAATATTCAGATACATAGTAGGTTTTGTGATGACTTTCAGGATTACAAAAAATCTGTAATTTTAAGTAAAGGTGATAGTTTTTCCAGAAGTGTAAAAGATTATCGTCATTTTATAGATGAGAAAAGAGAGACTAAGTGACATCCCTGTGGTTACACAGGAAGGTTTCAGCGGTGTTGGCTGGAGATGGAGTGGTATACTTTCCCAGACCTGTACTCCCACTGTACCTCTGCACCCCATGGCCCATGGCAAATCTCCTCTTCTGAGCTGAAGGTCAGAGCTGTACAGGCATCTTGGTCTCAAAACACTTCATGTTACAGGAATAAACGATCAATGTGTTTTGCAGTAAAGCTTTCTAGCACTCTCCCTCGTCGCTGTTACACACTTAAACCAGAAGAGAGCACATAAAAATGAAAGCTGCTGTACTGAAAACATCCGAGTCGTCTCCTACAAGCATGTCAGGGCAAAGCAAATTGATACACAGGAGAGTTGGAAGACTTTCATTGGGACAGTTCTTCCTCTGTAAGGAGGAGTTGGAGACCTTACTGGCCCATAAGTCATGGAAAAGTCATTTCAATCATCAGAATGCTTAAAAGGGTCACAGTGGGTGAAATGTTTTGATTTAGATATTTTTTTGAGTAGAGCATACATATCTATTTTTCCAGCATAATCAGTCTAAAAGAGGAAAAAGAGCTTGGAGGAGGGAAGACTTGTCCCTTTGGCAATTTCACTATGAAATGAAACACCTTTTTTTTGTTTGGGTGTTTTGGGTTTTTTGTTTGTTTGGTTTTTTTTAAGATTTGAAAGAATTTTTTGGTTTGAAATTTATTTTGCTTTGGTTACCCATGTTAAAAAGAGTTCTAGAAATCAAGTGATTTGGATCAGCTATAAATTGAGTTTGACTTCTTGTTGCTGCATTTATATTTCATTTGTCTGCAAAGAGTTTTGAGTTTTTTTCTGGCTTCTGGCAAACTGAAGACGCACCTAACAACAAAACAGGAATGTACAAAGGGCCACAATAAAACTACCTGGAAGATGTCGACAGGATAATTTTTGCAGAGTATTGAAAGGGAGGAATAAGAACTTGAACAGATGTTAAAGAAAACAGAGCACAGAATACATAGTTGAAGAATACAGCTGTCTCTGCCAAGGGAAGGCCTCAAGAAAATGATGTAATAGAAAACATAGGTGATGATTCTGTCCTCAGTTAGAGTTGTTTATTAATGGTGTTGTTTACTTGGGTCTGAGTCAGTAGTCTTACTGATTTCATGTGGATTACCCCCCCCATCTCAGCTCAGGATTTACTCTTGAGATGAATCTTGCTCCCTGTTTATGTAGGTTCTTGTGCTAGTAGCAGATACTCTGGCTGTTCAGAACCAGGGATTCGCCTTTTGTTTTAAGATGTCATCAAGAGGCAGATGCTCAGCTAGTGCAAAACCTGGACATCGATTTCAGTGCGGTCTGGATCATGTACGCTCTGAAAATGTAGCCCAAGGTCAGTAACAATATTGACAGAAAGAGTACCCATTCAAAGTAAATATTAAAGATAAGTTAGCTTTGCAGGCACAGTAATATTTAACACAAACTGTTGAATTTTTTTTAGTAGAGCATAAACCTTACCCATTCATCCAGACCTACGGTATGTTCAGGTACGTAATCATTATTGCACCTGATACTCACTGAAAGGTTTTCATAGCAACAAGACAGTGTATGTTGATCTATTTATGGATTGTGTTGTGTGGCTGATTTATTTAATTCCTTCACAGCTTAAGTTGTAGCATGTGGGGAGAAAAAAAGAGATGGTTTAAAATTCATATAACATATACCAGAAGCAGTGAGGGCGAGTGGTTTGTTTGCTATGTTAGTAATAGTATCCACTTAACTACCAGGGCAGAGTCAGGATTAATAATGACATTTTGATGGAATATTGCTCCCAGTCTATGCAAGAATAAATATTCTGCTGTAAAAAGAAGCAGAAGTTCTCTAAGTGCTTGTAAGCTTTATTGCTTCTTGTAACCTTAAGTAATGGACAAACCTTTGTTGCTCTTATGCTACTTTATATATACTATTACAACTGTAACTTGTAAATCTCAATGTCATTTTGAATTAATCAAGAGTTTACAAGAGTAAACCAGTGACATGCCTTGTACTTTATAAAACTAATTATACACCCTTTATTAAACATATCCTAAAGAATGATTTTGTGTTTTTTAGGATGATTTGGATTTATCAGACTTCTTATTTCATTTTCTTACTTGCTTCCGTTTACAGTGGTAAGTGAATATATCATTCCTTAGATACACACACAGAGTAACACAACTCTTCTAGAAAAGGTGAGATGATTAGTAACTGCATTCTGGTCCCCAGAGAACGGTCTCTATTCTGCTGGGTTGCGCTCAGTGAAGTTTGGGTAACTCGCATAACCCCGTTGCTTGACAGGGAACTTTCTGATGGGGCTTTGCCGACGTCATCCTGCCACCCCCCCTCTATGCTGTCACCTCTCTCGGCACACATGGGAACGCACTATAGGCACTTTTCTCTGTCAGACTGAGGCCGCATCCAGCTTGTAATGGTGAAATCAGTGTGATGTTGGGTGTCCTACACCCGACAGCAAGGTTAGCAGCTTAGGAAGGGAGCCCGTTGTGGTCGGTGGGGGGTCCAGGAGGTGGAAGGGTACCCCAGGCTTCTCAGCTGGCTTTGCCCTAACCTACTTCCCCCCAGCACAAACCAGAGCTTCTAAATGTGCAGGAATGTGTGCTGGCTGCTGGAGGCTCAGCCTGGCAGCGCTGGGGTGAGCTGGCTGCCTCTTCCCAGCTGCAAGGGAACCTCAGCCCTTGCCCTGGACCCTGCCGTCAGGGTCGGAGGCCAGAGGGATGGTGCGGCAGCCCCTCAGCCCCGCAGCATCGCTGGGGGACAGCAGCTGAGTCTCAGAGCTAACCTCCTTTTTTTATTTTTATTTTTTAAATAAACAAATCCCTCCAACCTTCAGTTGTATTCACACATCGCCTTTGAGTGAAATTACTGATTTCAAAAGTATCTGTGTTACGCCTACGTACCATCAGGCTTGAAAGACTATTGCAATAATTGTGAATAACTCCAGAACCTACTGTTTTATTGTAAAGTATTTTTTAGAATCCTCTTGATACCCTGGAAAATTAGTGATTGTGTACGTTTTTCAGTGTCAGTCTGCGTTAATGATTTACCTTATTCAGTTACCAGAAGTCAAACTACAAAAATGGCATTGCATTTCCCTGAAGTTCCTTCTGCTGATAAATTATAGTGAAGACCTAACACAGGTTTACGTTCAGTACTGTATTAACTGTTTTCTCGGAGGACAATTAGGTAACTCAGCTTTTTAGCAAAGTCTGTTTGATAAATGTAGTATTGTTTAATGAAATGTTTTACATGGATTGAAATCTCAGCAAAACTAAAATTTTGGAGCATTTCTGAGGCCTAGGGAATGTATTTTTCTTAAAGTGTTCAGAACTGGCATGGTTTTACATGGTACATAGTTTTACAGCATGAATCAATTTTTTCGTGTGTTAATTTACACTGGAAGAAGGTAAACTAGATCCAAAGTATCTGATAGAGCAAATAATTGCAATGTTCTTTTCTTTTGACCTTAGAGTTCGATTAGAATGTTCTAAGTAATAGAAAATGTTTTTCTGTTAATGACAAAGTTGGGTGAAGAAACTCTACTGAGAATAATAAATACAAATTTTTAGAGAAAGAATTTGAAAGTACATATACCAGAAATTTTAGATGTTTATAAAGTACAAATTTTGTATTGACAAGAAATTAACCTCTAAAAGATATTAACATATTTTGCACATATGTCTAATAATTCCTTACTTTCCCCTTCTTTTGGGTAAATTATGTATTTTATCCATGTACAGGAAACATAGAATTACCTAAGTATATTTTATAATAACATTAATAATTGACTTGTAATATTTTAAAACTGTAAAATCCAATATGATTGTTCCATTTGTTTTCATTTTAAATAGCTTTTGATACAGTACAATAGCTCTATGGTAACAGATTAAGCAGCTAGATAAAATGTTCAGTTGGGTTTCCTCCCATTCTGTAAAAATACAGTATTTTCTCGTTATCTTTTATCTATTTTTGTAGGTACAGGAATAAAAGCCAGTGTATTTGCCAATTTGCTACCCCTTTGAAGGGCAAAATACAAGAGAGCAGGCTCCTCTGCAAAGCCAGCCCTCTTGGGTGTTGTAACAGAGACATCTTACAAATGTCTTCGTTTTGGAAGATGGGAACAGGTTGCTGCTTTGATATCTGCGTTGCACAGCTCTGCAGTGGGAATGCTATTGTTACAGAGTTCAGTATGGGATTGATGATGAATTCCTGCAGATACGAGGTAGCAGATGAGCTCGTTTTTATTCTGGACAGTTCCTGAGACACTCGTCCTCTAATAGTACTTTCTTCATTGTGAAGCAAGTCAGAGAGGGTTCAAGGCAGAGTGTGAGCGAGCAGAAGTTTTATAATATGCTGGGAGCCACTGAAGCAGTGCACAGTGGCACGGCCTGTGGCTCTGGCCTCAGAGCATCCCTAAACAAAACAGGATGGTCTTCACATACAGCTTTCTAACTCGTTTTGGTCTCTGCACTTCCTTCTGCTGGTTTTCCCCTTAATGGTGCTCCATACTGATCTCTCTCTGAAGATGCTTCTGCCACTCCTGAGGTCTACCATGAGAAGGTCCCTTCCCAATCGGCCTTCTGGTCCATCCTGCTGCTCAGGCTTCTGCCTCGGCTCAAGATGCCCTGCTCCAGCATCGGGTACAGGGCAGGGAACGGGGGGAGACACCCCAGAGAGTTGTGTTTCTGCTGGAGAGCGAAGACTGGGAGGAACGGTGCTACTCACCCCCCTCGCCCTCTTCTCCTGCCAAAGGACTGTCTTAAAAGCGAGGTCAATGACAAAGAGGAACAGTGGCCTCACCCTCTTCTGATGAACTGTGTGTGCTGCCATCTCTAAATTTATGCATTTTGTTGTTCCGTATCAGAATGTGTGACTCAGATCTATGAAAATACATACTTCCAAGGAGGAGACCTCGCTATGGTTTTTACACCAAGTGCCAACTACTGCCAAGTGGTGTGTACTTACCATCCTACCTGTCTGCTCTTCACCTATTTGCCAGCAGCATGGACTAAGGATCCTGCAAAAAGGTAAAACGTTCATGTTTGCGTGGCTTTTGCTGGTCTCCCGTGATAATTTTAGGAGCTCGGTAACGTTTTGACAGAACACAGACACAAAGGGAAAGCTATGGGGTTGCCATGGAAGATAATGTCATGTATCTTTAAAACTGGTGATCTAAAAGGGTATTTGCTTAAATTTGAAAGATTAAATTTGGTGATGCCCAATCTTTCACACTCACATACCAGCCTTTTCAAGGACAGAGAACTGACTGTGCGCTCTGTGCCACATATGTATTTTTGAGGGACAATGTGAGCAATTTCACATCCCCAATGATCCCCTCTACTGTCCCCCACCCTCTTTCTTTAGCGTATTTTTCTCACAATTAAGGACTTCAGTGGCCTGGAAGGATGAGGTGGTCCTCCCTCTCCATGCCCAGCTTGTTTCTGTCCTCCAAACCCTGGGCTCTGCTTCTGGCTGTAGCAAGACCTCTTGGAGCTCCCACATGCACGGAGCAATCTCATCTGCTGGCAGTGCCAACAAAGCAGATGCAGCTTTACCCTATCTTTCTCCAAATTGCACTTCTTGTCTAAATTTTAATGTTGAGGAATATTGGACAGACTGTGTTTCACCTGAGAAACAATTATGAAAGTCTGTGTTGTACTGCAAAAGCTGTGAATTGCTGCATTTTAAAACACAGGTTTTCCTGCTACTTAAAAGACAGTGATACAGAAATGCTGCCAAAAGTGGATATGGAAGGAGCTATCTCTGGACATTCCTTAAAACAGTGTAACATCCAAATTAGTGGTAAGATATGGTTGTTCACATGCATACATTTTATGCTCTGTATCGTGTAGCAGATGTTAGAAAATTAGCATTTTGAAAACAGGAATAGAAGCAGGGAGGCAGCCAAGCAGTGATTTGTATGTTCTTTGCCAGATCTTTTAAACACAGCTCACAAAATATTTCACTGCTTTCATGCTTCAGCCCCAACTGTCCACCACCGTGGCTCCCCAGGTGAGATAACAGGGAAATTATGCTCCTGCAATCACTGTTTCATTTGCTAGAGGCAGATGGGAGCATATGCATAAACTGGTAGCTCCAGTTCTAAAGATTAATTTAGTACTACAATTCCACTCCAGCAAAAGCTGCTCATATGGCGTGTGCGACCCTGCTTTATAACTTTGCAGAACAGATGTCCAGCAAAGCAGAAGTGCGTAGTCACAAAGGGATGTTGCTACCTTCGTGATTCTGTGTAATAATTCATTAGCAGCTCCATCTTCCAGTGTATGTGTGCTATGCACAGAGCCTTAGTGTCAGCATGCCGTACCTGCGAGTTATCAGCAGGTGTATTTAAAGCCTAGTAAATGTGTTGTTTTAAATGTTTTGAACTTATACCATCATAATGATGTCATGAAGAGGAGGTCAGCTTTAAGCATAGCATGATATTGCAGAAAAAGAGTAAGGAAAAATGTATTTATTCACTTCCTGATTTTGAGGCCAAATAGTGTCTTATGGATGTCAGGCTAATTCTTTAGTTTTATTGGTGTAGCAGCTCAATGTGCTGTGACTAAACGGGCCTTATTTTATGCAAGTTCTCCATTGCAGCTATTCACAAATGGGTTGTGCTTGCTTTGCTTGCCATTTTCCTCTCAGAGCACTCAGGAGTTCTAAAAGCCCTCTCCTGCCAACATCCTATCGCATTTATACTGCTGAGTAGCTCTGACCCAGCGGCATAGGTTTCAGTGGGATGTTATTCTTTATGCTGTATAGGCTAATTGGTATCACTCAAGTTACTCTAGAATCAGTCTCATGTCACTAAAATGAAAATCTACCCCTGTACATTTACAAACCCCAGCAAAGGCTGGCTGACTCCTGCTCGGTGAGGTGAGCCCACTGACCATGAGACTAAAGGTGCATCCTGCACGGGGAAAGCTGTTTCAAACCCCACAGTCCCAGTTCTCCCTCTGTGGGGCGTAAATTAAATCTTCTGACTCAAATGGGAGATGTCGGTTGCTTCTGAAGACAGAATTTGCCTTTTAAACTGCTCTATGAATCTGGAAGTGGGAAAGTATGTTTTAGTATTAATCCTGAGTTCTTGCTTTGATTAATGTCATCGTGGTCTCAGCCGTAGTGGTCAGAGCTCCTCTCTCATGTAGGCAGGGGCACTGTCAAAGTCTGCCAGTTTTTTTCCTCTGCCGTGCTGTACTATACTATACCTACACTTCTGATTTTGTTACTAGAAGTATATGTGAAGTACGATGTAACTGAAGTGAGCTTGGGACATGGAATCTGGATTCTGAGGGCTGTGTCGTATGAATGGCTATCTTTGGGGCAGCTTGGGGTGCGGGGTGGGGAGAAGAATCGAAGCACGTTTCCAGAACTTGGTCTCTCTTTTTTCACAGCTTGCAGCCCAGATGTCCACATAGGCCTGGATATGGAAGGGAAAATTTATGATGTTACTATGGCTGACAGCTATCAACAGTGTCAAAAAAGATGTACCAATGACAACCGTTGCCATTTTTTTACATATGCCTCAGAAACGTTTCACAATACAAGCTTTCGGTAAAGAGAGATTTGATCCCTTTCCTTGGACAGCGCTGTGCTTTAGTAGAGCAAATCCCAGAGCAATCTGAGGAGCGAGAATTTAATCAAGGAAATAACTTTTCCTTGACTTGTCATCCTTGCAATGTTTATTCAAATTTACAGATAGGAGAATGCCTGTAGCATATTAGTTTTCATTTGTCCATCAGTGAGAAAGACAAACTTGATTATCATAGCACTGAAAAAAAATAAAATCCCCTGGAGATATTGAAATACAAATTATATTGGTAGGTGTGCAGCACTGTTGCTCTGTTAAATCTTACTCTGCTCATTGCTCTGAAAATAACAGCATCAGAGCAGCCAGAGAAATCCTTTCATTTTTATCAGACCTATTTTTGAGCTGTTAATCTGCTCATTTACAAGTTAAACATTGTTCACCTAGCTCTGTTCCTTATTTGAAGATTGTTCTGGCAATTGGAGGTTGCTCTGGCCCATGGCCAGAACATGCACCGTGGTAGGAATCATGGGGCCAGAAGGATGGTGTAGACCAAAGAAGATGACCTGTTGTCTTACCACTTTCTTTCTTCTTTGTCGCTCAGTAAAAAATGCTTCTTGAAACACACCAGTGTAGGAACTCCAACCCGCATAACAGTGCTTGATGAGATCGTGTCTGGATTCTCCTTAAAGCCATGCCAGCTTTCTGAAATAGGTAACTATTTAAAATCTCGGATTCAGTTTAGTTTTAAGGGTTATGGATGACGAGGTGCAGTCTATCATATATAAATGTTTCATTATGTAAAGTAGTTCTAATATAAACATATTCTTGCAAATATAGTTAGTACTCTCAGGTACAAAGGAGGTTCAGGTCTTTTTAATTTTTCCATTTTATCATTTGTCTTACAAAAACAGTTGCCTGTTTTGAAGATCTAAAGAGTTCTTTCATAAGATTAGCTTGATGAAATTGCATGTTATCTTTGTACCATGGTTAAAAAAATGAAGGACAAAATCCCATCAAAGTCAAAGATCAGGAGGAATATAAAGCTTTCTAAATTCTGTTTGCATACTATGTATGCACTTAGAAATTTTTAAGGAAGACCTGCAGCTTTCTAGTACAACTAGCTAGTATGAAGTGATGCAGTCTGTGTTTTGCGGGTGATTTGCAGGAACAAGCACAGACACTGCTTTTACCACAATCGTTACTCAGGCAAAACTCAAGAGTGCAAGGTCAGACAGTGTGTATTATGCCTTCTTATTCTCAATTGAAACATCTTTCACTTTTTTTTCACTTTTTAAAATCTACCTCCAGCTTGTCTTACTGTGTGGTATTTTCCTTTATTAATGGTGATGATGTTGTTCTGCTTCCATATAGCCTTAGTTTAGCTCACAGCTAATTGAGTTTTCCCATAGAAATCACATTTTGTAGAGACTTTGCATGTTTTTTTTCTGTATCAATACGTTTTCTTCAGGCTCTGCTAGTCCTACTATAGGAAAAATCTTTGGAAACTATTGAAAAAGTGGTTTTGTTCAGATCTGAACAATGAAGACACTTAAAGAATAATGAAGTGTGAAGAATAAAAAAGGACGAAAAAATTTTGTAAGGAGAAGAAAACAACGTAGCTATTCCCTCAGTATGTGTCTGAGAGAGAATGGAGGGAAGATTTTTTTTTTCCCAAACTCTTGCATTAAGATATACTAGGAAGACACACATTCATGGTTAGAAGAAAAATCACAGTACTCAAGAGAGTCCTGCTCACAGACTTTGAGAAGAATTGGCAGACTGTAGCATATGCACAAACAATACGATTTTAAGTTAAAAAAAATAAATCAAAAGCCATTTGAGACTATCAAAGACATTTATGGTTTATGACAGTGATGACATGGCAGTAGTGATCCATCACAAATTAAATCAGAATTTTTGAAAGCATCTGAAGGTCAATCTTGTTCCTACCTGTCTTTCCTTGCTTTCTGTGTCTTGCGAGAAAGGCAAGAGGAGAGAGAGAGAAGGAATAAATCATGGGATCATAGAAGCATAGACCCCTGGATCAAGAGGTTATCTAAGGAGGCCATCTGTCCTAATCCAAGACAGGTCAGCTATACCTGTCCAGGCAGAGATTTGTGACATGTAGTCATAAAAATCTCAGTACCACCTTCTACTTTATTGTGTTGTAAATATCTGAGATGGGTTTATTTAAATATTTGTTCTTTTTTATTTTCTGACTGTGTTTAGGCTGACTAGTCCTACATTGTATGTGTTCTAGTGTCACCATTTTTAAAAATAGGTGCTTCTCCTTTCAAAGCTTTTGGAATCACAGCAACCCTCTGTGAACACCAAAAGTTAAATTATACCAAGAAACTTTGAGATTACTTTAGTCAAATTCTAAGACCACTGAAATCATCAATATTATGGGGTTTCTCTGTTTCCTCTTCTACCATGCCCTCTTTCATCTGCTCAGTAACACTAATGTTGACCATCTAACTGCAGTTTGTTTTCATGAAGAAGAGAGGAAAAAAAAACCAAGATAGTTCTTTAGCCTTTCTTGTCATTTGCCGTTAGCTTTCCTTCTCCCCTGAGCTCCTTTCTTAATGCTAATTGAAAGGTACTGCATATTTTTCTTTCAAGAGTTCCTTCCTTCCTGTTTGGCCTTTCAATTTGTGCCTTTGCCTTTCTGATTTTGTCCTTATGCACACCATGCTCTTACACATCCATAGCAATTTGCATGTATTTCTGCCCTTTGCAACTAACCTTCGTTGAGGTTGTTGAATATTGAATAAACAATCACTGAACATGACCATTAAGATCATGGGTTAACTTCTGTAATTTCCAGATCCATGTTTGTGCTTTAAATATAATTTCCTTTAGGAACTATCCGTTCTCCTGAACTTTATTTCCCCTTAACAAGGGATCCTACCTACTAATTGTCAGAGTTAATTGACCCTTATTTTTTAGTGTCTTGATTTTTTTTTTGCAGTTCCTATTGCGTAATTACTGTCCAGAATTGTTTTCCTTTCATGCTTATGCTTTTTGAAAACCTCCTCAAATTAACAGTTGTCACATTAAGCTCTACATCTCCCTTTTACTCTTTTTCCCCTTCTGTAGTAAGATGTTCCCAGTATGTTTTTATGACTCATTGGGTGGTGTCAGCTTGACTGCCGTACTTTCAACAGCTGAAGTTCTCTGCTGCCACCAAGTCCCGTGTTTCAGATCATTTCACTGTTTTTACTGTCTTTACAACTTGAGAGTTTCAAGAAACATCCTCCATGCTGGTGCTTCCTTTTTTTTTTTCCTTGCTTTTTATTGTTGCACTGGGATTTTAACTAGGACTTCAAGTATATCTTTGGAGAAGGCAACTCATTCTTCTCTTCTGAACATGCTAGTACTTCCTGTAACTTCTGTCTCCATAGTCTGCTTGTGTGAATTATCTTGCCAAGCCTCTGTTACATTATTTTGGGCATGTCAGAGGGCAGACTCTGCATTACTCTGCTTATTCTGCCAACTTTCCAAATAGCATTTAATAAAGTGTTAAAGAGGATCATCCTATTATTTTTCTTCTAGTCTTCCCATGATCCAGTTAGATATACCCCATTACCTTAATTATTTTAGGCTTTGCTTAGGTTACCATGATTTAGTCTTAACTGTGAATTTGTACACTGATCTCCACTGTTCCTAATTTAAAACCTTCCCCATTACGTTAGCAAACCTGTATTCTAACACGTAATGTCTCTTCTCTGTATGAACCTTTTCCCTGCTCAGTAGTCCTCTCCATGAATTTGCACACTCAAAAATGTTCCTGAGAAATAGTTTTTGGTTAAAATGTGATGTTATCTTTCCATCTTGTCAGTCACAAGGGAAGGAAAATGTGCATAAGGATAGAAATGAATAATCTGTAAGCTTAATATTCTGATGACATAAAATCTTTGGAATGTTGATGTTTTGTTCTTGTTTTATACAGATTGTCAAACGGACATTTTTGAAGATCAAGAATTTTCAGGAATGAATATTACATATTTTTTCACTCCTGATATCTCTGTCTGCCAGACTATTTGTACATATTTTCCAAAGTGCTTGTTCTTTACGTTCTTTACCAGGGAATGGCAAATAGAATCCCAAAGGTGAATATGACAACTAACTTCATTTGGTTAGATTTAAAAAAAAAAAAGCACACTGTCTGTCTTTAACCACTATTTTCTTATGGAAATTTTTGTTAAATGGTTATTTTCAATAAAGTACAGATTTTTACATTTTGTATTCTAAGTTTATCGTTTCCTGTGGGCATTTCAACTGTTCTCCAGTATGATCAGGGGTTTTGTATTGCAGCTGCATGTCTGGTGTTAATCTGAAAAGAGTTGTACACACCAAAGAGCAGTAAGCCTCCAGATTGCTTTAATGACTTAAAGCTGAATTTTATGAAATTATCAAGAGTCATCTGTTTTCCTAGCAATATTAAGTTATTTACTTGAAAAGATTTTTTTATAAAGTTAACAGGTTTGAAAATATTTCTACTGAGCTTCCTTCTTTCATACTTAGTAGCGAGAATAGTTGAAAATCTACGTTCCACACAAAACAGAATAATAAAGTTTCAAAGGAATTTCAGGGAGAATCAAAGCTGAGATGGCATATATCATCTAAAGTCACCTCTTCTCTGTATGTATAAATACTGTAGAGCCTTTAGTAGTACAGTCGTATGCCATTTCACAAAACCACAAAAGCCCCCTCAATTTAGTGTGAACTAGTAAACTTAATGAATGCGTTTTCATATGAAATACTTTTACAGATAGAGACTTGGGAGACAAAACACATTTAAGAACCTTCCCTTACCAGTACCTAAACAATCAATTTTAGGATGTGAGAACAGATTTAGTTATTGTAAAAAAATTTTTAATTTTAGAAATCTTTGCCTTCTGAAGACGTCAACAAGTGGGATACCAGAGGCACTTATATCACGAGAAAATGCTGTATCAGGCTTTGGTCTCCTAAATTGCAGAAGGTTCTTTCCTGGTAAACAATAAATTACAATAAAAATACTAATTTTGAATTAAAATAATAAACTTTCTGATGCTTGGATTGCACTCATTCTTACAGCCTGCAATTCTCGCACTTACATGCATATGAATTTTCTGGGAGACGAACTCAATGTCACTTATACTAAAGGACACAGAGCCTGTCAGCAGATTTGCACAGACATGATCCGCTGCCAATTTTTTACCTACTTTCCCCTCCAAGATTCGTGCAATGAGGAAAGGTGAGATATATTTTTTTAAATGTTCAAAGATTGCTGAAATAATCATTCCACAGACTTGATGAGGGGATAATATATGTGTTCAACGTAAAAAAAAAAAAAAAAGTACAAACTAAATCTTTGCATTAATTCATTGGCAGAAAGTGTGAGTGTCACCTCAGAATGTCCTCGAATGGATCTCCAGTGGAAATAGTACATGGACCAGGAAGGATCTCTGGATATTCACTAAGATTATGTAAAAAAAAAGCCAGTACTGGTAAGTAAAACTTCTTTCATGTAAAAGAGACAGTGCTTAACTGATGTCAGTACTGGAGGCCAAAACCTCTTTCTTTTTTTTTTTTTTTTTTAAAAAAATGTTTTTAATTGGTTGCATTGAATTGGTTGCATTGTCCCAATGGGATGCCTTGTGAGGTTAAAAAATGTTTTGAAAAGGTGAAGTTGGCCAGGTTTGTAAACATTGTAAACACCAACAGTCGCACTGTGAACTTGGTTGTGATAGACTTCATGATCAGAAATCATAAAGGGACTATAACGTACTGTGAATTCTTTGCCATAGATCAGCAGGGGATCAGCAGTAGTCTCATCTTCATTTTTCATGGGTGAATGCAAATTCTCTTTAAGCACAGCTTTCAATTATTTCTACAGTGTGTATGCAGCATTCTGCAAGAACTATTAGGATCATTGGAGGGACGGACTCTTCCCCTGGCGAATGGCCATGGCAAGTCAGCTTGCACGTGAGGTTGTCTCGCCAGAGACACCTCTGCGGGGGCTCTATCATCAGCAACCGGTGGATTCTTAC
The DNA here is from genome assembly GCF_000690535.1 of Cariama cristata. NCBI lineage: Eukaryota > Metazoa > Chordata > Aves > Cariamiformes > Cariamidae > Cariama > Cariama cristata. The sequence goes on along the minus strand of NW_009604584.1, from coordinate 39,639 downwards.
AGCTGCTCACTGCATCATGAGGTGAGGCCTTGATCTAAATGTACAAATAAAACCAAAAATGTCATCCAGCGTCTGAGATAAGTTGAGGTCTACCTTTCAGAGAAGTAAAAGTGGGGACTAGAATAAAATAAACTGTTTCAATGTAACCAAAAGGTGAACTCCTAAGGTAGACTATTATATCCTTAACATAACTGGAACGCCGTACTTTCTCCCTTTGTAACATAGTATTGCACTACTGATGCTAAATTATTTTAATTCATCTAGAAGATGAAATTCTAAAGCAGACACCAGATACCTACAGAAAATTGGATATTCTCATGCAATATAAGCTTTTTCTCACCGTAATACCACATCATCTATCAAGGAAAATCTGTTGCTAGATTATTCCATTTCCTAAACTTCAAATGACCTATCTCAGAGATTTCTCTGTGGCCCTTAAGAAATGATATTAATCTGATAGCTTCAGCAGTAGGGTGCTCAGCAAGTTAACTTATTTGACCAGGACACAGTGTAAATCTCTTTGCAGGTCCAATTAGGCTGCGTCTGGTATCTGAGCTACCTCTGTCTGCATTACAGGAAACATCCAGATCCCACTTGTCCTGGTTTTCCTTTAACAGTTTGTGTTTTTTTTTTTTTCCAAATTCTATCAATCAGTCAATAACCTATTTTTAATGCAGATTTCAGCTGTAAGAACAAAATTTAAAGCAGCCAATACCTAACATGTTGCTAATTTGCACTGACGCATATAATCTGTTTTGTTAATCAAATTACCGTCAGATTTGTGTAATGAAATTACTTGTGTTGTGAAAAGCTGATTTAATTGCCGGGCAGATTATTCATTCCCTTTATTAGCTTGCCATCACCTGTGAAGCAGGTTATCCTGTCATTTACAGAGTGAGGAGTGTAAGGCTATAATGCAGTCTGATGGGAGAAAAGGGATAGGTAACAGATAAAATGCTTCCAAGAAGAGGATGTTGTCTCAGCAACATGGTCCAAAATCAGACATTTTTATTCATGCAGTGTAGTACATTACCCATTATCGTTTTCGCATGGAATAGTATTGCCAATATTTTGCCTCCAGTGGCAAACTTTGTTAAAGTGGTTAAAGTCTCTAAAAAACCCTATACAAAAAATATTATTCTCTACCTGCTATCCAGTGTAGAAATTTACCAGTATTATAAAAGGCGAGGGGAGAAGATATGCTTGCAAAATAAAAATTTAAAAAAATAGTCTTTGTTAATTCGAAGTTATTAAGCCTAACTCATAGTTATGACTTCATATATAAAATCTTCAAATTTTTTTTGGAAAGTTTAAGACAAGTTTTGCAACTTCTTCATTGCATATACCTAAATTTCTAGGTTGCCTTAATGGTAGAATATCACAATGAAATATCCCTTAAACTTACTCAAAGTAAAATTGAAATTCAGATTAACTGGAACTTTTCATATAGGTCTATGATACTACACTTTCTAATCTATGTTTACTTGGCTAGTGTCATTTTCTTAAAAAATAAGTGTCAGAATAGACTTTACTTGAATTTATATTCCCAACTCTATTTTCATTACTAGAAAAGCTGTTCTGTTGGAATGAATGGAAATAATCTCATTTACTACTTTAGGGCTTGTGTTATGCCCTCAAATTTTTTTTTAAAAAAAAAGCAGAAGGGGAAGGAGGATGAAGGAGGATCAGGGCAATGAGAGTATGAATATAAAGGAGAGAGTAACTGATGTGAGGATGAAAATATGAGTAGAGAGAAGAACAGGAAGAAGCAGAAGTGGAAGGAATGGACAAAACAAAACTAAAAGAAGGTTTGAGAGTGTGAAAATAAAAAATAGAAAGAATTACCTCAGTGCTGTTCACTGTACACTGTGAAGTAATGGAAGATGTTGGCATCTGCACACAAACTCTAAATCAGCGCACATCTTTTGCCACAGACTGACTGTTTGTCTTTTTCCCTCAGTCTTGAGAATCCCAACATTTGGCGTGTTTATGCTGGTATTTTAAAACAATCAGAAATAAATGAGGATACGCCCTTCTTCAAAGTGGAAGAGATTATTCTTCACCCTCAGTATAAATACGCACAGACTGGATATGACATTGCTTTAATGAAACTTGATAAGCCTATGAATTTTACTGGTATGTAGTGTATTTCGGAGGAATTCTGAAAATATGCAGGATGACACAGGGCTGGCATTGTTATGGCAGTGCATGGCACCTGGGCTGGCTTCCTTTAGTATGCAGTTACTGGGGTTTGAGGAGAATCTCATTCTGTTGGCTTTGAAAAGAAAATGGGTGGCTTTTATTTACGTGACTGGAACGATACATAGTGTAAGGGACAAAGCATAACATGGAGGCTGTCATCAGGGGTCATGTAGGTACCCACAAAACCTTAATGTTGCAGTTGTCTCTGCTGGTCAAGCTAATATTTTTAATCGTATTTTAGATCTTCAACTGCCTATTTGCCTGCCATCAAAAGAAGATGCTAACATACATTATACTGACTGTTGGGTAATTGGATGGGGTTACAGAAAAGAAAAAGGTACAACAGCGACTTCTTGTATTTGCTAAATTCATGTGCTTAAAAAGAACCAACTCCCCTTTTTTTTTTTTTAAAACAAAACAAAAACAACCCCTTCTTTTTAAAAAGAAATTTCTACTATGCTTTTGGCTACCATTATTGCTATCTGGCCAGCACCGTAATATAATTCTTAATTAGAATTACTTCTATTAGGACATCATAAAATATATATGAAAGATGTATGAAATCATCATTAAAGACCTTTGTGCTCTGACACAAAAATTAGATTTTATAAATTGTTTCAATAATTTGAAATATGTAAGAATGCAACCTTAAATACTTCCTGTACAACCCTCAAATAGTTTTCCTTACATTCTGTCTTCATCTACTGGCAAAACCAGTATATATCTGGAATGCACACTCCTTTTTGTGCTCCTAGCTTAAAAAAGTCAACAGACTTATCACAGAACTGTGAGGTTTTGAATGACACTCTGCACATAACCGTTTTTTTTAAACGTGACTGTATTCATATGACTTCAGAAATTGGAAGCTGAAGTATGTTGCTTTTATGATTCTGAAGGCTGATTATAAACAATGCCAACGAATTTTGTGTTTTGATAGTATGTAGGATTTGAACTCCTCTGATTTTATATGGAGGTAGGCCAAATAGCTGCTAATTATCAAAGTCTGTTTTTACAAGCATTTATTTCTTTATATTTTTGTATGTGTAATATTTATGTGTGTGTGTATATATATACATACCCCTATTTAAACAGTCTCTCTTCCTTTATACACCTTCCTATTTGAAGGTTAGAGTTCAATATGAAATCTGACAACTTTAAGCAGATATTTTATAAGCTAATTTCTTCTGTTAATGTCTAAGAGAGGCCTGCTCTCAAATACTCTTATTTACTCTATGTCCAAATTTCTCCATCCTGTAAACTACTAGGGCGTGGAGCAGCACAGATTTGGCAACTGGGAGATTCCAAACCTATTATAACATATTACTAAGAAATAATTATTAATAGCACAAAGCAATGCTCTTAATGGGAGGACAGGTTCCAAGAACCGATGTCCTGAAAGCTGTACTCATATGAGGATTCATTGCAAATCACAGGGGAGGTTTGAAGCTTACCAGCCATGAGACATAAAATGGCATTATAAAAACATTCAAGATTAGTAAACAATTCATATTGTTTACTAACACCAAAAAAAGGTAAATCAGTGTCATGAACATCTAGCAACACTCTAAAAGCAATGGCCTCCAACTTTGTAATGTCCCTGTATGGGGATTTCTAGAGCTTAATTTTAACTTTTATTTTGTTAGCAGCAAACATTTCTCTGTTCATACTGCCTATTATGTAGGTCGTGTAGAAGATATTCTTCAGAAGGCTACTGTTCCCCTCATGTCAAAAGAGGAATGCCAGGCAAGGTACCGGAAGCGCAGAATAGGTGACAAAGTGATCTGTGCTGGCTATGATGAAGGTGGAAGGGATGCTTGTAAGGTAATGAAAAGAAGTAGTGCATAGTCATACATTCCAGCTGTTTGTTCAAATATATAATTGAATACTGTAATTATTTTTAACTGCCATTAGAAAAATATGGTTATCAATAGAGATGTTGATTCACTTGTCCCTTTTGCATGTCAAATGCGCTGAAAATCAAGGTATATTCAAAACATTTCTTATGTGACATTGAAATCTTTAGGGATAGATTCCACGGATAAGAAACTCTGAGTGTGTGTATATATCTCTCATCCATTTAGGGAATAAAACGTATTCCTTCAGAGTATCAGAAACCCAAAGAAAGCAAGTATATCATCTCAAAGCATTTCTCCAATAAAAGCAGATTTCCTATGCGATGTCTTTATTTCTTGACCTGAAATACAGTACATGAAAGCTTGTTTTAAAGCATCCACTGTGTACAAACCAGAAGAGAGGGTGCTATCAATGCTAGTAAAATGCCAGGGTAATGGAAGGCTGAAGACAACCTGAGCAGACTGGTCTGTTCATTATTAGAACTGAAAATGTCACAACAGCGTGAGCTCAGTGAGCCACATTCTCTGCTCGAAGGTAAACTAATGCACTCCCATTAATTTAAATATGCTGAGTTAATTTATGCAAGAAGAAAATAGTCTGATTAGTAAGATTAAATTCTCTACCAAATACAGTATTTTCAATTTAAGCATTTAATAGTTAACATTTTTATGTTAAAATGTTACACTTACTATGATTGGTATTAAGTAATTAGGAATAAAAATACTTGGAGCTGGGAATTAACTTTTCTTCTATGTCAATTAAGCTTTCTTTACCTGATACAGTGTACCAGAACATGGAGATGCTGTTTTATAAAAATAACACACTTGCTATTGTCTCAATAATTCATAACAGCTACACTAAGGAACTTGATGCTCAGAAAGATCAGTTAGGAATAGGAAAAGAAAGCAGAGGTGTTTTATCCTAAAGGGGACAGAGTCACTCCAACAAGATCAACCATGTAGAGAACGGAGGTTTCTGTACAAAAACCAAGGTCATAAGAGAAAACATTGGCAAATTTACTGTTTTTCTCACTTGCACGTGTAGTCTTCGTTGGGTTTTAAATCAGTGTGTGTAGATAAATTAAAAAAAAAAAAAGCCAGTGCTTTTGAACCTTCATGGGAAGTGGAAGTTATTTGCAATGGCTGGAAAGTATTTAGAAGTCAATTTACTAGAGAAACAGAAAACCTTCTTCAGTACTCTGTTAATTAGCCTTAAGCAAAAGTGGTTGAAAGTTATGCTGACCTTAACACAGAATGATGCTGATTTTAAACGAGGCTTTCTTTGAGAGAGAGTTGCTGACGAGAGCTCTTCTTTGCCTACTCTACCTTTTTCTCCTGTGACACAGGGGGACTCGGGAGGGCCGCTGTCGTGCAAGCACGAGGAGGTGTGGTACCTGGTGGGCATCACCAGCTGGGGCCACGGCTGCGCTCGCCCCCGGCAGCCAGGCGTCTACACAAAAGTTGCTGAGTATTCAGACTGGATTCTAGAAAAAACGACATAGCGTGAGAGTTACCTGCTGGTTCAAAGTGAAGTCGTGAGGTAATAACCCTAGGAGCGATGCAATGAAGCGTATTAGCAGTTTTTTTGGTTTGTTTTGTTTTTTTTTTAAATAGTGTTTCTTGTTACCCTGCAATGCGGAAGACTTGATTAAAAAAGTAGAAAAGCAGGAATTGAACGTTGCCATTACTAAATACATTACTAAATAAAAAGCTGTAATAAAAATAAACTCCGTGGTCAGTGATTTGCCAGAAAAAAAGAATACGTCTGAACCATTGATTTCTTCTGTCCTTGCTAGCATAAAACGGGAGTGGATGAGGTTGCAGGGCACGTATGGGCCTGGGAGCTGGGCACTGCTGCTGACTACGGAGGTTTGGACACAGCAGTGGAGATTTCCCTCCCTTTTCCAAATCTGTTTGAAATGGGCCAACCGGTTACAAACTTACTAAGGGGCTTGGGGAAGAGAAGTGAGACAGGGACAAGACTATACAGCTGTATAAACCTTATTTTCTTAGGTAATTTGCCAAAAAAGTGGCAGTACTAACCAAGAGACCAAAACCAGAGGCCTTGGCAAGCTCTTCAGTAACAATTTTGCAAGTATAGTAACAGTGCTGTCTTTCCCTTACTTTATTCGAATTTCTCTGGAAAATTTTGTGATAAGAACAGTAACATGGGTCTAATTCCCTTGATGCAGAATATCCAGAAAGTTGGTAAGAGTAATGCCCTTTAGAGACGTCGTGTGTCATCGGTCTTCAGCACAATATATTTTTATTTTACAGTTGCCTAGCTCTCCTTGATTAAAGAAACAACTTTATCCTTTTCCTTTTTTCCTTTTATCCTTTCTTCTTATTTTGTGTGAGGTAGCAAATATGTTTTGTGGCCAAAATTAACACTGGTGTGAGAAAGAGCAGTCAGAAATGTATTACTTTCCCACAGTAAGAGGCAGCATTTCACATTGAATCAGAAAGGAAGGCACAGGACTTAGCATCGTCTTTGCCAGACTTTATGAGCTTGTTTCCTAATCATCTGCACTACTTTGATCACTGAAAATGTGTTCTAGAGCAGTACTCGTAATTGCCACACAGTCACACTGGGTATGTTGTGGAGGTAAACAGCAGGACTGGCTTTACAAGTAAATGAGGTCATGGAGATTAGAAATTAAATGTTAAATTTATGGGAGAAAACAATCAAGCTGCTGAAAATTACTTCTGTGTTTAATTTTTTCATGCTCTATTTACAAATAACACTGAGGAAAAATGTAATTCCATAACTACAAGCTTACAAACAGTTGTATCTGTGCCTAAGTGTCCAAAGAGCCCCTGAGGTCAGAGCACAGTGCTAAGCTAAGTCAACACACCTGCAATTCCAAAGCTGTATTCAAAGGCTGGGGGATTGGCTTTGTTTGTTTTTAAAGAATCAAAATTCAAAGCAGGGATGAAAACAGTCCAAGTGCAACAGGAGGAGAGAGGGAACGGTGCTGCGGCACATCTCGAGGAAAGAAGGGTGCTGCCTTCCCTCGGCCCCCCAGTGGGCTCCCAGGGAGAGGAGCTTGCATCGCTGGGGGTGCAGAGTGCTGAAGGTCTCCTGCTTTGGGGGTCCCCATCCAGGCTGTCGATGTTCAGAGAGCCAACGGGCAACATCTGGTGTGCGGTGAGGGGATTGGATCAAGGGGGAGAGGGAAGACGTGTCACTGTGCTGGGGCTTTGTGCCAACACTGCAGAAGCAGAATAGGAGATAAAGGTGTGTGGGCTGATGTCCTTTTCATGCTCTACTTAATCCACAACTGGTTTAAAATATCAGCAAACCTCAGACATGCTGTCAAAAACCTAGCGACTTAAATAAGGGACTGAGAGTAGGAAAAAATAGAAAACACAGCGAAAAAAGAAAGATTCCTGACATTCAGATGTGGTTCTGTCCTCATGGGGAAGGAATGAAGACAGCTGGAAAAGAGCTGCTGAAGAAACAGAGGAATTGCTTCAGTAGGAAAAGAGACTGAAATGCTCTACAGAAGAATAATCAGGAGACCATCCAAAACACCTGTCTGCTAGTACTCAAGCTGTGTGTTTGTTAAAGAGCATATGCAGTGTCTGGTAACCTTTAATGCTTTCTCATAATACTGTCATCAGCTTTTTTTTTCAAATGCACACAAAATACAATGTGCTTTTCTTTCTTTTTTTTTTTTGTGGTGGTTGTTGTGTGGGGGTTTTTGGGTTTTGTTTTTTGTTTTTTGTTTTGTTGTTTGTTTGTTTGTTTGTTTTGTTCTCTGCTACAATGTTCCAGGTTGTGGCTACTGGAGTAATGAAGAGGAATGGCAGCTCAGCAGCACTCTGTAGATTTCTGGAGCTCCACGTCTTGTTTCTCAGAGGTATACCTGGTGACAGCAATACGCCAAAGGAAACTTAGCTGTTCCTGTGGAAAGGAGAAGGGTTCTCAGTGACCACATACGTCCTTTATGAGCAGCTGTTGACCAGATAAAATATCTTATTCCAGTATATTTTCACCTAGAGCAGATATCCTTAAGTGAAGTTTTGCATTAGTTGTCTGTTCATCCATAACAAATTCCTGATAGCTGAAAGTGAGTAACAGGAATAGATATTATGTGAAGAATGCAGGAGTTCCTGGTAGCTGTACAAAGTCCTTATGACTTCATTTAAGAAGAGCTACGTGAGGGAGTGTCTGACCTTTCTGTGGATTTATACACCAGCATAATATGCAATTCATTAAGACCTTTAGACTCATAGATAGAAACACACTGGTGTTATTAAGTGTTATGTTGCTTAGGCTTTTTGGTATCAATAGGCAACTTGCACTAAATGAGAGGCAGTTTATGACCTTTATTTATTTTCCCTTCTCCTCTACCTCCCTGGGGAAAAATAAATTTTAAAAACCAACAACCATAAACCCTATCTCAATCTCATTAAAGAAAAGCCTGGCCTTATACTTTAAATCTGCCTCTGTTTATGTTGGTACAGAACATAAACATCAGTGCTTTAGTTATTTTGATTAATGGCATGTGTCTCTGGTGGTGTCTTATAGTCAGCTTTCTAGTTACAGTGAAAATCAATAAAGCTCATAATCTTACTTACACTGGATAGGCAGAAATCTTGCAAGGGGCATGCACCACTGTTGATGTACTGAATGGCAGCCTCAGTCTGTCCTGAGTTTTTTTTGTACAAATAAGGTCCCTGGTCCCAGAAATTTACTGTCTCATTCAGGAACAGCTGAAACACTCTATATGTGCCGTGATAGTCTGGAGGGCAATTAGTTCATCATAAAGTAAGCCATACTGTGGTGCTGCTCAAGCGAACTCTTTAACTTGTAATAGCTTTCTCTGTAGTTGTTTTAGTAGAATTGTAAACCAAACCAACCCAGCTTCCCATTAAACTGGTGATGCAGTGTATTTCCTACCACTGCTGATGCTTTGCCTGATGTCTGATGCTGAAGTATGTCTTCTTGAAAGTGACTTGAGCTGGGAACAGGAAGATATGAAGCCACTCATTTCTTCTCCCTGGGAGAATTAAGAAGTCTTACAGTGGAGAAGTACAGAGATCACCAAGTATGCCCATTTCCTCTGCTTCCCCAGCAGAGGGATGGGGAGGGGAACAGTTTGGTGCAAGCTTTTAGTGCAAGTTTTATTTGTTCTGTGAAAAATTATTATTCTGCTGTGGTGAAAAATGCATCTCAGATGCTGAAAAATGAGGAACTGGATGGAATGAAAATAATTCATGGTGGTGGTCTTCATAGTAGAGCAACTCAGTTAAATTAAAATGTGGATTTTTATACACTGCCCAGTTTTCAGTATATATGGAAGATTCTTTGGAAAATAATAGCTAGCTCATTTTGTTTATGAAATATCTGCATTATAGATATATAATATATAAAATGGATTTCTGTTTCAAATAGAGGGCAATATTATTTCCCTCTTTGAAGAATAATAGCAGATATTAAATATTACATATTTATAGTCAAACATTTCCTGAAATAGTAAATTCATTGTTTTTCCTGTGGTCTTTGTGTTGTAAATCATATTATAGATATGTATATATGTATTGGCATTAGTGTGGAGTGTTGTATGTTACAAGAATTTTTTTCATGAGAGTTATGCAGTGGAGATGTAGAACAGTTATTTTGCATCTTCTTAATGTTTCTTAATTTTCATAGGGTCCTAGAAAAGAGATCTGGAGAAGGTCTTTAGAGATTAACTAGTGGACCATCCTACCCTCATGCACAATCAAGAACCCCTGTATCATTCACGACTAGAGTTTCTCTAGCCTCTAGGAACAGAGGCTATGCAGTCACCTTGCACAGCTATTCCAGTGCTCAGTGACCTTTACCATCACCACCACGTTTTTCTTTGTCACTGACTTAAATAATCTTTCCTGCAGTTTAATTCTAGTACTTCTTGTGCTGCCTGCCGTGGAGATGGAAAACTGGGAAAGGGGAGGTTGGAGTTTTGTTGTTGGTTTTTTTTTCATTTTCTGTAGTCACCCTTCATACATTTGATACTCTTTTCACGTCATGATGTGATGTTAGCCAATGTTGACTGAGTTCCCACATTTTTGTTAGCTGGTGTATTTGTAAACATCAGAAAGGGAGGATGATGACAATGAAGGAAGAGGACTATATGCACAGAGCATGCAAGAAGAGATTAAAAGGAACTGATAGGAACTAAAGCTGAAATGAGGTTATTAAGAGAAGAGTTGGAACAAAAAAACCAAGAATCAACGCAAACTGAAGAAAGACCAGCCCAAACAGTAGGTACTCATCTGGGCACCTGGAACTGAAAACATGATGGAGCACCTAGACATACCTTCCAGGGTCATGCAACTGTACCCCAGGACCTTAAGATTAATGAGGTATGGTGCAGAAATGGACTTATTAGCTCTTTGTATGCTAGGAAGTGGTAGAGTTGTCTGAAGTGCAGTGCTGCCCTAACATGACTGTGCTGTGCTCAGGACTGAGCTTATTCGCTATGATTTGCTGCTCTACATGGATGTACCAGTTTGAATTCAGTCAGCCTCATGCCTGTACTTCCACTCCTTTTTCCACTGGCTTTACCATCTGGTAGATTTTTGTCTCCCGGTTACCTCTTTGCTCATTTTTGCCCCCAAAGGTCACGCACAGTCATGTGAAGAAAGGTAGGGTTTTAATTATCATAGGAGATCTGGAGAAATCACTGTTCTGGTGTGTTAATGGGTGACGTTGTCTCCCTGAGGTTTATTGCATTGCATGTCCCTAGTACAGCATCACTTTTTCAATCATTCCTCTTGGTTGAGTGCTGCTTATGGAAAGGTGCTTCTTATGGAAACACCATCTGTAGCACTCCTGAAGCTCTTGTGTTCTTGCGCTGTAAGCGATTCCTTTGCCCTGTGCATGGTTCACCATTTAAGAACTTTAAGCATGAGTATTTTGGTTTTGAACTTGTGCCCAACACATTGAGTAGGGAACAAGACATACTCAACAGATCACCCAGTGTGACTGGGGAAGGAGGGAGGAGAAGTGACATCCCATGGGGGACAGGGGGAAGGTGTAGAAGGGGAAAGACAAATGTATGTCGATTTTAGAGCTGCTTCTGTCCTCTGGGCTTCCTGGGATTTGGCTGTTTTGACAGATGAATTAATGCCATAAACTTCACTTAATGCAGCTAATTTTCTGAACTGCCTTGTTGGAAGATCTGTGGTGAACAGTTAATAAAACATTTACGTGATTCATATTGGATGAGTCCACGTAATCCAAAACTTAGGACTTCAAAGGGTCCAAAGCTTTAAGATGGGTAGAAGGGGCTGGTGGGAACACTGAATTAACTCTTAACATGAACAAGAAATGGAATAAAGAGATTGTGTGTTTCTTTCCAGTAGAGGTATTCTGCTTATCTACAGGAAGGTTTGTATGGCTGTCAGTAGGCCTCTGATTTCTTTAACATTCACTGCATGTTCAGCTAAAATTGCAGAGGAAAAGAGCAGCATTTTCATGTATTCTAAAATAACCTTCAATAGTTTTGTCACTAGGTGGCAGTTTTGATCTAATTTGTCTTGTGTTTAATAGCTGTGGTGAGAAAATGCATTTGTTCTAGTATCGCTTTGATTAGAGTTAAGTATGGTTAGGGCATCTAAAAAGGATATTTTCATTCCTATAGGTGATAAATTGTATAAAATAATTAAATTAACATCTTCATTTGTAGAACTTGGAGAGTTCAGAGGCAGTGGATATGTTTACCTCTTCTTTTCTGCACAGCACAGGGGCATTAAGAGGGAGTAGGCCATGAAGGCTGACAAAATCAAGCTAAGAAAGCACTATTTGCCCACAGCTCCCTGCCTATGGAACCTTATAGTATTTCACATTTTAATAAGCAGGCATCAAAACCATTGGAAGCCACAGTCAAGACCCTGAGCACATGTGCTCATACTGAGGGGCTTGGCTCGAGACCAACTTGGGCACAGTGCAGTTGTCTGCCCCCGAATCAGGGAGCTGGGGCAGACAAAGTTGGGGGAAACCTCAGCTTGGAGAGCGATGTATGAGCCTGGCCCTCACATGCTACTGTTCATTATAATCTTAAAGCAAACTTGGGCTGTACTTTAATAATTTATGACTTGTTCTTACCACCAAAAATATACCTAACTCTTAAGAATTCCTTCGTCAGATTTTCATGTTTGCAAAAATCTATAGTCAGATTGTGTGAGATGGATAAATTGCTCAGGATTGGGCAGAGATGTAAAAGTTTCCAGTGTTTCCTCTGGACATAACCAAGGGGGACCAATGCAGAACGATGTCCCAGGTACTATAGGTTCTTGAGAAGCAGAAGGGTAAATAATATCTTGCTGTTCTACTACAGTTCTATCATTTCAAAGTGGTCACTCATCTTAGTAAAACTTACACCAGTCAGGCAGGAGGAGAGAGATGTTCTTTATGTGTATCAGTGAACAAACCAAACTTTTAGAGATATTTGTGGATTGAAGAAGAACTAATGGCCTTAAGTTATAGCAAGAAGGATGCTGAGAAAAACTGTCTGGGGTAAAGAGTGGAGCAGTGGGTAGAGGCAGTTGAGGATATGGTGGAACTTCCATCACTGGTAGTATCTAGGGCTAGGTTACACCGCTGTGTAACTCACCCTGCCCTGCACAGGGAAGGTGGACTGGACAACATTCCAGCTGTTGCCTGTGATCACCAACAGCAATACAAAATCGTGATTTTTGAGCTTGAAATATCATCAGAAGGAAGTTGGTTTGTTTGGTTTTCTTACCCATTCTTTAGCTGGTTCATTCTCCTGCAAACAACAGAATTTTTTATTATGGAATTATTTTCCTTCCCTGCAGTTTTGTTTGTTTAGAAAGCTCAAGTCCATTTAAAATCATAATAAAATGAAAGGAATAAAGAAAAATGAGAAGACAAAATAGGCCTAAACATGACTAATATAAAGACATGAGTTAGCTGTGCTAGTCTGATAAGTGTGATGTTTGCCATTAACTGGGAGAACCACCAGGCTTTTCACTGACCTGGCTGTGCAGGGACCCAGCACTTGTCTGTGCCTCGGCCTGAGCTGGCTGCAGCTTGGTTTAAGAGCAGTGCAGTGGTCAGTGGCTGCTGCCTGACCTGTTTTAGCTTGAGCGATGGGAAACCGTATGTGGTAAAGGCCAAAGAGCCCCAGGGAACCAGCGTGCAACAAACAACAGCCCCTTGGGGTAACAGGGCTGGGGGGCATCTTTCAAACTTCAGCTGGAAAGCAATGAGAAAGAAGCAGACTGTGATAAAAAGTGTGAAAAGATAACTTCAAGTGGATCTTTGGGATGCCCACCATGAGCATCATACTCCTCCCAGTGAAAGACAGAGGATGCTGATGATTGCTCTACACACAACACCCCTCCACCCTGCCTCCTCCCTAGAGCCTCTCAAGGAAGCCTGAAACCATTGACCTTAGGACCCAAGGGGACATGGGAAGGGTGAGCACATACCAGAGAAAAGGGGTACATAGTAGGAAGAGCTGTTTTCTTTCCATAGCAATTTTTCCTGTATTATTAATGAAGCTTTTCTGTGTGAATTGGACAACATGGATTATTAACCTGTTAAAACATTAGCTGGACTGGCAATACCTTTTAAATGTGCATGTGTGCTGCATTCCCTTTTGCCCACAAGAAGATTTTTTTCAGTGTGACATAAAGTAAATGGAGATTTACCTTGGGTTCTGGAGGCATGCAAGGAAAAAGTAGAAAACCATCCCAAGGTGGTAGCAGAACTTCAGTTTGGATTATTGTCATCCATGGATTGAAAAGCAAGAAAAACACTCCTTTTGCAACTCTTTCTGTTGCTTCAGAACTCTTACATTACTCTGCATAGTACAATGGAAACTCATCTGAGTTAGCCTCCAGGCACTACCTAATGAAAAAACATTGCCAAAATAAATAACTCATAGTGTCCTCATAAATACAGTTGTTATCAGCATATAAGGATTTTGTACTCTGTTGGTATTGATTATTTTTTAATTTTCTACAGAATGTTCTGTGTTTCATATTCCTTTTAAAGCTGTAGCTGCTAGATTCATAGGGCTGGGGAGGAAGGTCACCTTTATACATAGAAAGTACATTTCTGTCTCTTGTGGCTGCAGGGAAAAAAGCTGAAAAACATGACCTGTGGCCATCCTAGCGGCTTACAAGCTACCATTAGTATTTGTAAGCAGTTCTTCCGAACAAAAAATCTCCTGATATTAAAGCTTTTTTCATTATTTTTCAGAGATCTGACTCAGAGCTGTCACATGTGTGGCACTGACAATACTACGTAAACCTTCATACAAGATGAAGGGTAAATCTCCTGAACTAAAAACGTAGGCTAAATGTTCCACCAGAACTTAAATTCAGCAAAATCTGACCTGAACTTCTTGCGTTCCCTTGTATCTTTAGCACAGACTTCTGTAAATGATTTGAGTCACTGACATTTGTTCCTCAAAGGTCAATGGCCACTGCTGAAATACTCCAAACGTGAGAGCAGCCTCGGTCGACAGCCCACAGGTGATATGCCGAGACTTGATGTTACTTTTCCATTCCAGAAGTGAACACTCTGTATCAACACTATCCAGACCTGCAGATGTAGATAAAATTACCCTGGGAGAAGCACTCTTGGAAAGGAGATGAGTAGGGTAATCTTGCAAGTAAAACTGGGATTTGAAAGAGCTGATTATTTGGAGCATGTCACTTACTCTTTCTTTGCTTCAAGACTATCACTTATGATGCCTCTCTACACTTCTTTATCTGGCCTGACTGAGGGAAGTCTCCAAAGTAAATGACAACAACACTGCTTTATCATTAGGAAATTATAGCAATGTCTTGAGCTGTTGTTTCTGTGCTTTGATTGATGGACAGACTCCCAGTTGTGGTGTTTCACAGGTGTGCTTACAATGCTGTGATGACCCTCCACAATACTTCAGGGCAGACAAGATTATAGAGAGATAACTCGTGTTTCCTAAATGCATTGTCTGAACATGAGGGAAATCCACGGCAAAATGACTCGCACCTGCCTGGTATGTGAGACACTTATTTTTCAACGAGTTGCTTTCAGAACCTTATTACTTGTAGTCGTATGTGGCATCAAAGCAGCCTATTTTTTGGTGTACGCTTTGATGCAGTGCAAAAGGTTACTTTATAACACATCTAACACGTGACGTTTGATTTATTTAACCAAAAATCTAGATTATACCCTATGAACTTAATGGAAAGAATTTAGTGTGCTATTAAGAATGAAATTTCTCAATAGTACTAAGTATTGCAGGATAACCAGTTGTTATGAATGGACTAAGCTTAACTGTTGGACTTGATCTCATATGGGGGACATTCCCCTATATCTGATGAAATCTATGTCTGGACCTGACTTGGCTACTCTGAGTAGAGCTCACTTCATTAACTCTTATCACTTCAATTCTTGTTTTGTTCATCTTTAGTTACAGCATGAAAAATGGTTTACGGCCAGCTGGATGGGTAGTGAAAGGCTTTTGACTAGGTAAAAATAATGTTTGAAATAGAACTGCAATTATATATCCTTAAGATAGATTGCAGGAACAAAAGAAACAAGTAAATTTTCTAGACCATCATAAAATAGGCAATTGTATAGTGAAAAGAATGATTTCTATGTAGATGAGAGGGAATTGACAGGTGAATATAAATGATAAATGAACAAGTTTTTCATGTGTGTATGTTGGTTTCCTTTTCAGAAAATAAAATAGCTAGTCCATATTTTTTTTAGGAAATAGGATAAGAATGTACAGTAAATTATCAATATTAAAATCAGCTGCTCACACTTTACTGAAGTATAATGCTGAGATGGATAGTGGATTTGTGTTTCAGATGCTACGATCAGTTTTATAAATAATAGGCCTGCTGTTTCGTTCAGTGTTGCTTATACATCTTCTTTGTAATGTGCAGTCAACAGACAGTTTTGACTGATTGGGATCATTCCGTTGTCCATTTCATTAACATTTAGTGTATGAAACATTTCTCATGAATCAGAGGCTTTTCTAAGCATGGTAGAGACAGCAAAAGTGGTTATGGCAATTTGTAGAATGAATGTATAGCCCAGGCAGCTTTGTAAAAGCTATGGACAAATTTTGCTTTGAGAGACTATCTATTAAATTTATAAGCACATGAGAAGCACAAAGAAAAAAAATCTCTACGTAAAGACTAAGTACCTAGAGAGACGTTAGCCCAATTAGTGTACCTGCTAACTCTTCTAGATATGGCATTGTAAGAGCTTTTGCTGCTGTCTTCTGCAGTTACGCTAGTAACGCAGAAAGTAAACAAACATAAAACTAAGTGGATTTTTGGATGTTCTTTGTTTTTAGACTGCAAACATTTCTGATGAAGACTATGATACTTTCATTAAGTATGTTAAGAAAGTATTCCTCTGATATGAAACTGGTTTTCTTAACATTTGAACTCAGTTTTATTTTAAAGGTTTAATTTTTCAGGCCACTGGACAAATGAAACCATTAAAAAATCACCATGTTTTTTGAATAAATTAATTATTTTTGAAAATTTTGATGAAATTAATTTATTTCTCATGATTAAATGCAAATTTACTTGTGCAAAGACTAAGTAAAAAGAAATTGGAATATTTTGATTCATAAATTTGAAATATTGTTTTAAATTTTATCCATTTTAATCTAATTTTTTTTGGCTGAAGTGATTGTATGGATGTGACCCTCCCACTCCTTAGGAGAAAAAAAAAAAAGGAGCACCTGACTCTGTACTTTCTAGCATAGGAAATATTCAACATTTTGAAAATGCCATCCAAATCTTGTTTCAAATCCACCTTGGCAAATTTCCATTGTTATTCAAATGTTTATTTTTCTGGTTGTATCCATAACTCTTGAGTGAACACATTTGGCATACATATATGAGCCCTTTAAGGAGTAACAAGAAACCCTCAATTTTTGATCAAAACGTGGCTGTTATAAATGACAAAAATTTCTGAATGCCATACCATGAAATTGCTACCCATCGATGGGGGTAGGCTTCTCGCTTTCTGGTTGTCTCATAACCTGCTTGAGAACAGCTCTCACCTGAGGCACGGAAGGTGCAGACAGTGATGCTGTTGACAGCTGACTTTTTCTAGAAAAAGAAAAAAAACCCCCCACACCTGGGTGCTATATGTAGAAAGTGAGATTCTCAGCATGTCCGTCAGGTCTCAGCTTTGTCTACACAGTTTTTACTTGGTAAATAGGATTCTTAAGCCATTGTGGTCTCTGATAAACTCTTCCTTCACTCTATATTGCATGCAGTTGTAAGAATACAAGCCTAGATAACTGCATTAAATAATCTTTTGATCTTTTGTGCTTTTATTTATCATCACTTGTCTCCTAGAACCAGCACCCTCACCTTAAAGACCGTTTTTTATGTTACTGGAAATGTTCTTGATACCAGAAAAGCTAAGTTCCTTTCCTCCCACTGTATGAGTTGACAGAGAAAGTAAACAGTGTACCAAAAATCTTTGTGTGAGAGGATTAAATAAATATCTGCTGGAATAATTATTTGTTAAAGATAAGATGGGAGGTTGGTAGAACTCTTCGTCACCAGGAAAGGAGTTAGAAGAAACTGGAGGATGTGCTGGTGCTAAGCAGTACATGTAGAAAGAGTGGCCCTTACAGTGCAATTTTAAACCATAGAAAAGATTAAAATTTATGGCTCAAGGGAAGATTGATGAAAGAGCTTATGCAAAAAAATTACTGATGAGAAAAAAGAATGGGAATAGACTTGAGAGAGCTGAATATACTTTGGCAGTTGAAGCATGCAAACATACAATAAGGCAAGCAAGAGGAGAATGTGAAGTACTGCTGACTTTTGGACTTTTAGCTATTCCATAAGCGTAAGAAAAAAGCAGTACTTTAAAGACAGGAAATACAAAGGCCTGCTTCTGTTCATCAGCACTATAAGGTAATATATATAAACATATAATACAGAGAGAAAATGAAAGAGTAGCGGTACAAATTATACTTTGCTGATGGATGTTCAAAGTTCAAGGAAGCACAATAAGGAGCACTGCAGTTTGTGATTACTCTGGCACTTTTTTGAAATATACAGATGCCAACTTGAACTGTCCCAGCTATATTTCAGCCAAGCCAACATTTACATTCTCCTCATCTACCTTTTACTTGCAGTTTCTTTTGAAGAATTTTCTTTTTCTTTCCTTTCTGAAAAACAGCCTCGAGATGTTGCCCGAATGAAATGGATGTCGTGGCCTCTCGACCCCAAGGGTCAGAGCATTTCAGACATAGCTGAGATGATCCTTACACATTAAGCAAAAAATTCCATCCAGAGTGAACTCAGAGGTAAAGTCTTATGACTATAAAAGTAGCTGATGCTGGGTTGAACAGCTTGGGACTCACTACAAGGAAAGGGAAATTCTGACCCTATTCAAGTTGGCGAGTAGTTCACCCCGCCCTTTAGCGAGGCCAGAGCTTCTCTCTGCAGGGTATCATCCCGTGTCTTCTCTACACTGTACCTTCAAGGCTGCAAAATGACATCAACAGAATGATTTGTAAGAGCTCTGCTGTATCACAGGAGAGGGCTGTGGGCTGTGTTCCTGCAAGGGATTGCTGAGCCACGTCTGTGTGAAGGGGAATGTCCAGGCGGTGCCATGGGCTGAGCTGCAAAGGCCCTGCCTGGGGTGCGGGAGCAATTTCGTGCTCTTCCAGAGTAAATTAGCTCTGCTGGATAGCAAGGCTAATTAGCCTGGATTCAGCATAGTCCTGATGCAACATATTTCTTGCTCTTTTTGTTTTGTTTTGGTGCTTATTCCGAGCTTAGTTGCTTATTCGTGATGCTAAATTGCACCGCACGGCCATGCCTACAAAGCAGAACCTTCCGCACTGCCTACACAATAACCAGGAGCTGCGTTTGGTAAGTGTCTCTCTTCGTTCCTCAGTGGTTTTATCAGTTGTCTTTCTCAGCACATGAACTTTCATCATTACTTATTCAGCAGAGCTTCTGTCTTTCATCTGACCTTGTCTGTGCTGGCTGAGGACATTGGGTGTTCATTTAGCTGAATGAGCATTTGTTAACTGTTACAGTATATTTAAGTGCAAGAAACATTTTGAAGAATTCAGAGAGGCATAAATTAAATCTGTTCCTGGGTGATACAGCATATGTCCTTAGATACACATTTTTTATTTCTTCTGTTCTTGATAGCCTAACTTGCCTTTGGAAATTAAGAAATTTATATCAATGGCCAAGTAGCTGACTACAGAGGAACTAGCTCTATTTCACCAGAATAGATTAATAGTACTCGAAGGTGAACTTTAAAAGTCTATGCTAGAGTAAACACTTCACTAGATGTGGTATAACTTTTATCTAAAGGGCATTAGCTCACACTTTCCACATCTCCACAAGGTTTTTTATATATCTGACCTAGGAAGGCCTTTTATATATCTGACTTAGGACAGCCATCTTTTCAGAAAATCTAACTTCAGAGATTTTCCTTTGTGGTTGGGATGACTGTTAAAAACTTTTCTGAGGTTTAATGTATCATTAAAAGTAATGGAGCATATGTCAAGACTACCTCATCTTCAAAATCATGAAGAAACATTGAATAAGACAAACAGAGATTCCTTGGACTTGAGACTAGGACCAGATCTTGAGTAGGCAGGAGGGGAATGGTTGGTCCTCAGGTCTTACCCTGATACAGGCTCAACCTGGGCTGTGCTTCCCAAATGTGGGAGCTTGGAAGTGCTTGTGTGTCCCTTGGCTCTGATGTAAATATTTACTTTACAGGCTTATCCTTTGCTTATTCTTATGCCTAAAGAAGTTGGCGTGCTAAAGAGAAACAAACAAAAAAGTAATTATGAGACCTGTGATAATTTCATGAGATTTAGTAGGAATGAAATTAGTTTCAGAATATGAGATTGCTAAACACGGATATTTTTGAAGGCTTTTTGGTGAATTCATTTCACTGCTTAAAGATGATAATAAAATTCAGAAATGTAACATTTATAGTATTAGAAGGAAATCCTAAAAATGTATTTGGTTACAAGACTATGTGAGTTGTTGGGTGATTACTTTTTAAGCTTCACTGGAACAGTGGCTTAGTCTGAAAAAAACTCGTAGCACAGGTGTTCTCATTCTATATTCTTAAAAGCTACATTTCGAATAGTGCTTATAGCACTGCTGTAATATCTGGTTTAAACTATTTTCCTTTGATTGATGCCTTGGAAATAATGACCTCAGTAAAAAGACCTGAAGCATAAATTATTGATCTTTAAACTATTTGAATCTAGGGATCTTTCTTAAATACATTATACATTAATACCAGACTCAGTTTTAAGTACTTACCAGTTTTGGGATGGTTTATTTATGCCTGTTTACTTTTTGAGAGTTTTTCAAAGGCTTTTTGAAGTTTTTAGGGATCCTTATTTCTTTTCACAGCACATGATTGTAAAAACTTGAGTAAATGTAGTGACAGCCACATGACATACAAGTTGTAACTTCAAGGTGTGCTACATCTTACAGCTATCTAGTTTTCTCAGTGAAAGTACTTCCCCTCCTCTTCCCTCTTCTCTTTTTTTCTTTTTAATCAGAGTTACGCTTTTAACAACACCTAACCCCGCCTCTGTCTCATTTATCTCCCCCCATCCTCCCCAGAACCCAACCGGTTCTGTCTGCATATTTCAGCTTTGGAAATTACTTTATCATTTCAAACAAAAATTATGTTTCTTGTAAAAAATTTCCCATCTTTTCTCAGTCCTCCAAAGAGAGTTTTAAGAAAGCTCCACCACTGTAGTGTTAAAAAAGAAAATCCTTTTGAGTAACTTCTCTCCCAGAAGAATTGCGGAGGCAACCACATGAACATTAGGAAAAAGACTGGCAGCGCGCTCTCCTGATTTCCTCTCCTTCTCTGCACAATCTTGTGGCTTGAAGCATATCTGACATCCTGGTGACATTTGTACGGGAGCACGGGACCCAGCAGCATAAGCACTGAGTTACCTTCCCTTCTCTAGCATCAACACGATAACAGGAGATAAGAATGATATTACAAAAACTATTGGATTTCAGTACTGGAAATCAAAGTGATTCCAAAGGATATATTTGTTATCTTTGCTTTGTTCTCTTTATATAAATCTACATGTACCAAAAAATGCATAAAACCCAAACCCAAGGTTTTTCAGAGCAAGCAATGGATTATATGTTTGTTGGCGGTTGTTCTTTCTGCCACATAAGACCCATGGACAAACAGCAGCTACAAGAAGCACTGAAAAAGAGGTCCTATATGGGTATGGGGTTTTGGTTTTGTGTTTGCTCATGTGAGTGTTTATTTTTGTAAATGAAGTCAGAGGTCTTGCATCTGCCAACCATGAGTTAAGCAGCCTGCTTTTTTTCTGAAGTCTTTCTGATCACATGAGATAGGAACGCAGATGGCAATTCTTAGTGCGATAATTTAATTCTCACGACTTAGATATCTGTTTCCCTTACAAATCCCTGGGAATTATAGATTGTGCAATTTGTCTATTTGAATCTTCCCCAG
Organism: Cariama cristata; assembly: GCF_000690535.1. Lineage (NCBI taxonomy): Eukaryota > Metazoa > Chordata > Aves > Cariamiformes > Cariamidae > Cariama > Cariama cristata. Next base: position 18,090 of record NW_009604584.1, on the reverse strand, counting down.
CTACACAGTACAAAAAACTGTCCTTCCACTAATGAATTCACATTTTATTTGCCAAATGTGGGATCGTATCTCAATTACAATTAAACATGTTTATTTAGAAGGGAGTAGTTGTATTCATCCAGCTATCTAGTTGCATGTCCATGCAGGAAAACACAGACTGACCTTCCTTTTTGCTCTCTATTGTTCCCCGGGTTCCAAGGTTTCTTTCTTTGATAGCGGAAGAAGCAGACAGTTACAAATTTAAAGTATCAGAGTTGTTTGTTCCCTTCTTAATCAAATCTTAATTGACAATCATAGGAGTAAAATATATGAAGAACTGCCTTTTTTCAGCCTTTCTCAATTTCTTTGATGTTTCTGGAGGCTCTTTTAGCTTGAAATTTCCTGAAGACACTCTTGGGGATGTACAAAGTCCTTGACTACCTAGGGTAGAAAATGTAATCTTGGATAAGTACGAATTTCAAGGCTGCCACTTAAAATTATGTACTTTTTCATAATCCTACAGAATGGCAGATTAGGACAGGCTGAAAATGGGGCAAATGATTCTTTCATTTCTTAGCATCAGGGAAAAATAACACCAAAATACTGAGGTTGCTTTTAAAATAAAATACTACTCTTTTCTTCATTTCAAATTTGTTTGATTTGCAATCTTTTTTATGTTCGTGTTTATATGTTTACCTGGTAAGTCTAAATACTAGACAGTACTCGTGCATTGTTTTTGTGGAAGCAGTTCTCACACCACGGCTCCAACTTTCAGGGGAACACCAAATATTGAGACATCTGCGATTCAGGCTGTGAGAACTGCCGATAGTAGATCACAGCAGCAGCTGGATGCATCCTGTGCACTTATTAAAAGATAGATTTTTGGCTATAGTTTAGATTATAATTTATATAAACAAACCTGACAAATCAGGCCCTGATTCTGTAGTCTCAAATTCAGTTTGATTTAATTTCTGTGGCTGGAACTCAACATTTCTGTTAAGTATTAGTAATATAAACCCCTTAATCCACCTTGATTGCTCTGATCAGTAAATAGCTTATTGAGAGTATAACAGGCATAGGACAGATGTATTCTTTTGCAATTATTCGCTGAGAAACAAAACTTTCTTACTATTTAGAACAGTAACAAAGGTCACTGGAGTGTTTGTGAAAGTGGTTAACGAGTTGCAAAGACAGTTGTTGACTAATTAAAATTCTGAGTGCCCCAGGAAAACAAACATTGCCCTGAGAAGCTCAGGCTATGAGACTTTGCACATACAAGAATACTGCCCAAGTGCACCTACACAGGGATGGATGGAACTGATTTCCCATTACTTACACCTTCATAAACAAAGATGGAGTGCTTTACAAGCCCCTCTGTCCTGACTGAAGCTGAGGGCCCCTCAACAAGGCTTAGGTTTAACGAGAAGTCTGGGCACATGCAACAAGACTTACATGTGCATGAGGAACTGGCATCAAAGAACTGTGAAAAATTTACACTTAAAGACCCTGCCTGTGGAGACAAACTCCCTTTAGAAATTTCCTGATCACAAACTGGGCTTGCTGGTGCTTCTGGTGGTGGTGGTGGGTAACCGTCTTGTGATCAGAGCACCCATCTGGAAAATGGGAAATGGGATCCATGTCCTCCTAGTCACAAGGTATTCAAAATCACATGTCCCGTTTCTGTGAGGAACATGCTAAACACGTCAAGGGAGAAATGCTAAGTAGGAACACATGTCCTGTTTATAGCCAAAGTATGTTAAACGTATGTACAATTTAAAGCAGGAGGAGGAACTTAGGATGGGGAGAGAATGGGATGAGTTAGTAGAAGTGAAAGAAAATGGGCATAAAACATAGTTTTCCTTCTAGTTCATGCTATTTAGTTAGAAATTTTTGCTCCTAGACTTCCCTTAAAAAAGTTCTGGTAAACATCTCTGGAGGTCCAGTTCTGCAGCTCTGGCACAAGGTCATGCTCTGGCTGTGCAGTCCCATCTCTGTGACTGAGGCTGTGTTGTGAGTGGCATCAAGGGATAGTGCTGAGATGGAAACAAGAAGACGGAAGTGGAAAAAGCAAAGGTAGCAGGGGCTCTGGGTGGATTCGGGGTTGTGTAAGTGGGGAACTGAGATCTGAGAGGTCAAAGATGGGGTGACCATAGTGTTAAGATTATTGTTCTGGTAACTGGCTGTTACTTTGGTTGGTAGCTGGCTGTTACTTCGGTTGCTTCACTGGGCTGAAAGTCTGTACAGATGATGCTTATTATCCTGAGAATCACTCAGGAATCCAAGACATGCGTATTTCTCATGAAATGTGGGGGTTATCTCGGGCCTTTGGAACTGAGGGAAAAAATACTAGTGTTTTATTTTTGGAAAGTTAATCATGTGTTAGAGTGACAACAGAACTGCTTCAGTAAAGCTGTATGAATAATTGGTTTTATCCCTTGGCAGATGAACCAAACTTGAAAGAATATTCAGGTCAAACTTAAGTGCAAATTTAGCAAGTTTCTTTGGTAAATCAAATATGTTTCATTTTCATACTGTCCATTTTTAACCAAATATGGAGAAAAGCCAGTTGGATGGAAAAGGATAAGTCACTGAAGGAAGCTGCTGACCTGTCACAGAACAGGGAGGAGCAGAGACCTGACCTTCTTGGAAGGGCTCCCATATCACTAAGCTTTCGTCAGAGTAGGGTTGTCTCCATCTCCTCAAGCATGTGCTACATGATATGAATATGAGTGTTGCAGGGAGGAGTTAGAAAACCTGAATAAGGCTCTTGCCTGTGGCCTGAACTGCTACGCTTTTTATGTTCTTATCTCTGCGTTTGAATAGATAATAACACTGCACTCACATCTGGTGTTACATCATTATCCCCATTGGTTTTTGTGCAAGTGTCCTATTTTAGTGAATGAAGTGTAGAGAGATATTGAATATAAGCAAGGGAGAAGTTTAAGGGAAGAGGTTTTTCTGGCTTATGGCATTTCTGGCTTATGGCGTTCCTGCTTGCTTTTTAGTTCAGTTTTAATGAAGTTTTAAGCTTTTCTATAGGCATTTAAATTCATAAATCTGTAGAATTTTTAATTTCTTCTGATGAAATTGAGGAAACCTTGTTCTTACAAAGAATTATTTTCCAGTGTTTTCCTGAAGTGAAAGAAACATGGTGTTATTTTTCACAAGCATGTAATGATTATAGATGCATTCGCCTTAAACTGTGTCATCTTCTTCAAAACTATTTTATGACCAATTTCAATTTCCAAGGAATCATGCAGTCAGTATATCAAGTTTTGTAACTTGTGAATTCTTAATTAATACTTGAACAGAAAGAAAGCATTTCATTTTGTAATAAGAATGCTCACTTTGTGGAAAAAAATTCCAATGTTCTGTTAATCCTGGAAATCCTGTTTCTCTTTATTGTCTGGAGAAACAGCTTCAGATTTATTTCATACCTCACAGGCACAGTTGGTGTTAAGACCAGAGGAGCTACCATCTTATTCAGTTGGACTCAGCCTGTCCCAACTGCTATACCAGGGATGTGAAGTTGCTGCCACTTGGACTGGTTGTGTTGGGACTGAGCAAGTAACATATTTTGTCAAGAAACTGCAGTAGTTTTGATAATGAACTACTCCATTTTTGAGAATCAGCAAGGAAGGGCTTTAAATACTAGTTTTACAGTAGATTTTTTTTTGAAGGGGAAAGGTGAATTTAAAAATTTGCGTTGACTTCTTTCTCAGGTTTTAGGTGAAGCTCCAGATTCTGTGTCATATTGCATCTTTCATTTTTCTCACAAAAAAGCACAAGAGAGGAAAAAGTGAATCTAACAGATTTTACTATACAGGCCTTGAGGAGCCGTGGCCTGGAGATTTTAGGAAAAACAAATTCTAAGACTCTTAGCCACTCAGCCTAACAAATCTAAAATTGTCCGGACTAACCTCACACTTTTCAGTCCAGTTGCTTTCAGGACTGACTGCACAGTTGAGTTTCAAAGGGAGTGTGAGCAGCATAGCTCACAACGCAAAGATTTCTGAACTTTTCCTTGTTGTGTTAAATGCTCCTCTCCTCCTCTCCCCTCCCCTCCAAAGCTCTGAATTCAGCAGCTTTCCACTCTGTTTTATTCCTTACTGCTACACTGCTTTGTAACAGAGAGAATAGGGTCCTAATCTTTGAGGACATCTTTGTGCTACTATGTGTTGTTAGTAAAATGTATGTCAAGTACTGTGAAATTGCATATTGAGTGTGTCTGGATTGCTGGTGCAGCACTGACTGGAAATAATATTACACAGAAGGTAGTAAAAGGAGTACTTTTGTACATAGTTTGAACTATTAGGAAGTACTTAAGCTGTGGGGGTCATTGACTTGAAGATATCAAACCATTAACGTTTACAGGATTTCTTCTGTGACAGTGGAGAAGATAGTCATGCTAGAGGTGAAATCCCAGCTTCTTAGTGGAGCTGGGATTTTGACTCGGGACTTTACTAAAGAGAGTGCTCTCTGTTGTGGCTCACTCCGTCCAACACCAGGTCAGATGGTGCTCTGGCTTCCAGCTGGGTAGAGAGAGGTGAGGATCAAAGGAAATGTAAGGGTTTGCAACAAAGATGGACAAGGTCTAGCAGATAAAGCTGACACAAAGCCAGGATCAAGAGAAATCTTAAGCCTGAGGTTTTGTAATTCTTGTTTTATCTGACTGGTTTTAAGCCTTGCATGGTCTAAAACCAGCTTTAGTTGACTTTCAAGGAAAAAGAATTTTCCTGGTTTGATCCCTAGGTGGCCAGAGTGCTACTTGCTGGATGTTCGAGAGGAAAGCAAAAGTGACATTCTGCTGTGAAGATCAAAACATATTCAGTATAAAATCCAATGCTGACAGAAGCTGGCAGAATGTATCACTTTCTAGCCAGGACTTTTTCTGTCCCTGCATCAGAGAGAAAAATAATGGAAAATTTTATGGTACCGCCTCTTTTCCCTGCATGAGAATAGTCTGAAACCTCCCTCGCAAAGAAGCATTATGCTGTTTTCTCAGTTATAGGCACAATGCATGAAGGATTTATCAATGACACATTTAGCCCTCTAGGTCATTTCTGGTATGAATGCTCTAAAATTCATAAAGTACTGGGGAAGACTTTGGCTTAGTGCTACTTTGAATCATCAATACATGAAATATTCAAAATGTATGTAACGCTTAAGACTATAAGTGTTGACTTGAATGATTAAAAAACCTAAAGCAACTGTAATTAAAGTTTAATAATTCATAGACTGCAATATAAAACAGCAAGTTGTTTCATTTTGTAATTTTCCATTAAATTAATTGTGATAAGATCCCAAAAAAGTAAATACCTGGAATCTCAGCCAGTACCGATACATGCACTTGTAATTCATCTCAAGTAATTAAGAATATTTATGCAAGACTAGGACAGTAAGGAATCAATTTAAGTAAAGCACTCTGTTGAATAACTGTGTGCTTAAGGTTAAGCAAGTATCTAAATGTTTGTTGCGTCCAGACCAAAGGACATAAGGAGATATTTGGTGCTGGTCTTCAGTGTAGAACATAGGAAAGTAACCTTTGCTGCAGGTGGAAAAAGAAGGGTGATTTTTGCACCCCTTTCCCCTTTCCCAGCATCTGGATTTTATTCAGTGCAAATCACTTTGCAGTGCAGGCTGTTCCCTGCAGGTTTTGTGGAATTGCGATGCTCATGCTCTGTATACTGATTAAAAAAGTGGCAGGGCCACCCAAAGTTTAAATCAGGGCAGAATCTGATCAATGACAGTTTTCCTGAAAGACTACAAGACAAAGGAAAAGATGAAGGACTGGGAAGAGGCAGAGTCACATATAAAAAAAATAAAGAGAATGATGGAGGTGGGTTTTGTAAATCGTTATTGGGGAAATAGAAAAATAGTTTGTAAAAGATTCCAAGAGAAAATACTATGTCTTTAAACTTCTTTTGGGGTTGTTTTAAGATAAATCTTGCTACAATTTTCTGTCAGTGCTTGAATGGATGTAATCAATGGGAATTTTTTTTTAAAGGTGGATAACAGATATTGATGCCCCAGATGTTTGTCCTGTTTTCTGTGGAATTAGAAATGAACATGACTCTAAGATTAGACATTAGGTATATATAATTGCATGGGTCTGACCACAAAGAGGACATTTTATTCTATGTTCAGAGGAAGATTCCTATGCAGTAAGATACAGATAATGCAAAAAAGAGATTAATGGCCTTTAATCCTGGTGAATGAATAAGTGAGGTTATGCCTTGCAAGGCAGAGAATGACAACAGAGTACATCCACTGTATTTCCTGAGTGGATGGAGACACTTCAGCCCTTGATAGCACTGTGTTGTTTGTTTTCTTTTTGGTTTTGCGTTAAATATTAAAAAGGTAACTGACTACTAAAGAGCTTTGTAATGAAAAGAAGGGCTAATTTCTATGAGAAAAATAAGAGGAATTACATTTTAGTGTATTACACTGGGTAAATGCTCAGTAAAACAGGGCTGTAATCGCTGACTGAGACCCCTGTGTGGAAGTGCAATGAAAGTCAACATCATAATGACAGGAAATGCAGTGGATTATTCCCTTGTATTTCCCTTCTGGAACGTAGGGCTGGGTTATCCTAGAGAGGCTGAAGGAAAAAGTCACTTGCAAAATGACTCATCGAAGAGTCACTTAAATGTTTCAAGTAAATATCGTATTCTGATCCATTCAGAGGTTTATAAAGTAAATAAAACCCTGACAAATAGGAGATTGTAAAGCCTCTGATGGTGTCAGTGGAGTCAATCAAATTCTTAAGACACAAGCCCCAATTCAAGTTGGAAATATCCACTACAAAATGTGTCTTTTCAATAGCTCAGTTTCCTCAGTAGAAAATTGTGGAGACTGGCATACACACATGTGTAAGCTGTGTGTGTGTGAAGCAGACAGTTTTCTTGCCCATGATTAGCATAGGTCTTAATTGTCACAGACGAGGTGGTTTAGTTCATTGTGCATCTGTCTGAAAAATGTTAGGCAGTCAGTTTTGTCATTAGAGCTCAACTTTCTGTTTTATTTAAACATTTTTATAGTTTTTTTGCCTTTCAAATGCTGTTGGAGGAGATATTGTATGTTGTGGGTGGCACTGCAGTTGTAACTCTAGGTTCTGAATATTCCTTATGGAGGTAGTTTTAAAGTAAGCACCATTTACTTATTATGATGATTTAAAAAAAATGTATTAATTGACATTCAAGAACAAGCACATCCTTATTCTTATGAAAATCTTCCTAAGTTTCCATGTATTTTCATGCAACATATGTTTTGAGACATGCCTACATATAGATATATGTAAATAAATACATGTGTTTAGTTTTTATATGTATATGTTTATGTAATGTATAATTAGCTACATGGAGTGTTCAATTTCTCCTCTGAAGCAGATCAAAAGAGGACCAATTTAGATACAAGGGCCCAGTGGGAACAAGGAGATAAGGTGCACTAAGTCTTCTAGGCAATGTTGCAGAGAACAGAATTAACATGGGCAGTCAAACATGATTTTTCACCAGTTTCATTGACGTAACAGGTAAAAAGTAATATGCAGCTGTGGTTTTGTAATTTAGATCTGGATTGTTGCAAAGGAATGGATTGTATAAAGAAGATAAATCAAGTGACCCTAGTCTCCTTTTTATTCTAATAAAATATACAAGAAAAGACCAATTCAGTAAAAAAGTGACAATTTAAACCAAATAAATACACCAGTGAATTACACTTTAGAATTTATTGCCTCAGCTGAGCTAGAAATAAGTTAATGTAGAGCAAACATTTGAATTTTGACTACCTCATCAGTCAAGCTTGCTTAGGAGACAGGTGTTTTGCATGGGATGTCTCCATTTGGTACATTGTCTCCAGCAATGAGCAGGATCTGGATTTTTAGATGAAGGAAACAGAAACCCACTAGTGAACATTTATTCCTATTCGAAGTGACTTGGTTGGCTTATGCCCTGAAGAACGATGGTTTGCATCAGATAACAATAATTGGTTTTAACAGGTCATTCTTTTTTTTTTAAAAAAAATTTTCTTGCCAGACAAAAGCATCCGATATATCCCAGTCTGACAGCAGACCTTAAAACGAAGTGTGGCCAAAATAAGTTTTATGTTCTGAAAATCTAGTGGTTTTTTTTTTCTCTTAAATGAAAATGTGTAGCAGACATTAACTGCTCGTATCTCTCGACATACAGAAATTGGCCCAACCATCTATAATGTGGGTCACAGACAGACTGGGTGTTTCACTGTGCTATCATGTCGTTGGTTAGAGCGTTCAACTTTTATGTTCAGATGCCATTATGAAACAGCTATAGATTTTGAGAAATCGCTAATGTTGGGTGTGTTTTGGTCTCAGTTTGCTAACAGAAATGCTGGAGCGTGAGAATGACAGCTGGGTAGGAGATTGCAAGTTATTTCGGTTGTAAAAATCGCTAATGTTGGGTGTGTTTTGGTCTTAGTTTGCTAACAGAAATGCTGGAGCATGAGAATGCCAGCTGGGTAGGAGATTGTTACAACCGAAATAACTTGCAAATTCCTTTGGGCTTTTGATCTCTAGGAAAGCCCCTCTCTACAGTAGAAGCAATTTCAAATACATTAACATCAACAGAGATTCAAAATGAGCAGTACTGAGACTCTGATCTATGGATTCAAATCACAAGAATGTTTACATAGAGATTCTGGCCCTGAATGCTACAAAAAAAGAAGAAACACTGAAATGGTTACAAGAATATTTCGTTTGTAATGCAGATATGTTTATCAATATGTAAAATGTATTGCAAATAGAGTTTTGGAAAGAGCTCTTGGACCTAAGAAACATGACTGTTTATTTTCTGTTAAGAATTATAAGGACACCCCTCTGCCAAACCCCACAGCCTTTGTTCTAAGAAGCTTGAGAGTTTGCCATAACAGCAAAATATGATTTTTATTTTTAGTTCTGAACATACATATAAGATACATACTCATAATTAACAATAACAAAATCCAATATGACTTACAGATGTGTAGCATTCTGGTTTTGACTTCTGTTGCTGATACTTTTTGTCTCAAAATGAAAATGTTATGTTCACATCAATACAGAACGTCTTTTATGCTTCGGTGCTCCAGATATGGAGCTGAAATTCTAGCTGGCTCCTCCCCTTCCCCTCCCATCCTCCATTTTCCTCTCTTCCTTATCCCCCCAAAAGAAAAATGAGGCAGAATCCTTGGTTTGGACCGTTTCAGTCAGAATGGTTGTATCATGTCACCGTACACCTTACCACCAGGGTTAGATGTCAAACCCACAGCAAACTAGGATTTTTCTCTGTTAACTTAATTATTTTTTGGAATAGGCTCTGTGATTGGTATTTATCAGCACTTCTCATTTCTGTTCACGTTTGAACTAGCGCCAGCTCTTACCCGCACCATTTGCTGATGCAGGCACACATGCGTACCTCTGCTGTTCCTTTCCCATAGCCTGACTGGATATGGGAAAAGTATGGGTCATTTGCCATTTTACCATTCTTATGTATGAATAATTCCTATTCAGGTGCTTTAGTGTGCTTGATGGAGTTCTTTTTTAACAGAAACTGAAACATACCATCTGGTAGGGCTGTGGAGAAGGTTGTCCAGGACCCTTCAGCAATTTGACATCTGAAAACATTATTTTTCTTTAGTGGTCTCCTGGGTATGGATTTTCACAGCACTTGCAATCTCAGCACTTGCAATCAGAAAGCTAAAGTTGGTCATCATCATTTCAGCTATGATTAATGTAGACTTTTAGAATTCTAATGTAAAAAACGATTGAAAGTTTATTTAGACCACCACAAATAGCTTTTTTAATGGAAAAGATATTGAAAGTAGTTTTCATCAGAACTGAACAAATAAAACAAGGGAACTCTGATACAGTGGCCAAGAACTTAAACTGATGATACATTTGATACATGTGAATGATGTAAAGTTGCCTTACAAGTAAATCTAAAGGAGCTTGACCTAAAAAGTCAGTTATTTTCTAGTGCTGAGAAGTACTTTAGTTTGTTTTTTTTTTTTTATAGGGACCCAAGCCAAATTCTTATGTGCTTTTATCAAAGAAAGAGCAGAATTATTTCTAATATGCTGTGGAGCTTTCATTAATTTTAAAATACTTGCACACTATGCAAGTTCTGCAGTCCTTTTTTTCCAAAAGAACAAGCACCACATGCTAGATGAAATATTAATTGATTTTTTTTTCCTCTTACGCATTTTTAGTAATGCAAGTCACTCTTGAGGAAAAAACTTAACTATAATGGCACATCATCCACAGACTCTGAATGAGCAGAGTATAATGAATGATTAAATGTGAGGGCTCACTACTATGGAGGAAAATTCAGCAAACCAAATATTAAAAATGATCCTCTTATTTTTGCAGATTTCTAATTAATAAATGAAAGCTGTAAGTCAAATATTTCTCCAGTGCAAAAAACCCTTTGCAGTTCTTGGTAGACAGGAGGAAAACAGAAGTCATGATTTCAAATTTATTTGAAGTCTACACACCTCCGGGCAATGTGATAGTAGCATTTGTACCCCCGTCTATCTTGAAGCTGATCTAACTACCTGCTGACAACATGAGGAACACGAAAACCTCTGTCACTGAAGGTCTCTAAAACCAAAACAGACTTGGTGACGAGTTTGGTACTGGTGCAGCAGGGAGGCATGCACACACCTGCAGTTTCAAAAGAGAACACAGCTTACAGTGTTGTTTAAGAAAACTACCCAGGGAAATCATTGCAAGGCTGGGCATAAGGAGGTTTTACAGGGTGATTAGTCAAAACAGTGCCTGTACCTCAAAGCTGAGGAGGGCTAGAACAGAGCTTCAGGAGACGCACCCCTCCCTGCTACTGTAAATTGCTAGCAATTAGTCTCCTTTATTCAGAATCAGTATTTTTTTATTAAAAAGGAATATGTAATGACTTCCAGTGTTACTGTGTGAGTTTTCTGCGTTAATTCAATTGCAGAGAGAGATATATGATATGATAAAATTTCCACTGTCATTGAAATATATTCTCTTTACTATGGTACCAAGGGTGACCAAGGATTTTAATTACAATGACTCTGTGTTTTCTCTGAATTTCAGTTTTTAAGGTTGATGTCTTCTACTCAGTGATGGATATTTTTGAGTTTAGACTAGGATAAGACATTTTAGATTGTTCTCTGAAGATAATGTTTGGCATTTTTTATATTGCAACATCTAGTTTGACTCTTCAGACCTTATTCATAATCAACAGCACTGTCTCTACAGTCCCAGAAATATTTTATACTTGAAAGTACCCAGATTTTTTTCTTTTGGCCATCTGTCTACAACTGCTTACTCAGAGCAATGTAGCGGAGGTTATCTTACATTTCTTGTGTAAGGCTGTCAGATTTATTTTCAGCCTTGTCAAGTTCAGCCTTTGCTTTTTCTCTCTATGCTAAGGGGACATTTAGTGTAAGTGTGCTTCTGTTGGCATTTCTTTTTCTGTCCCCCTTTTGACATATTGCATTTTGTGCCATTTATTGCTCTGTGACCATTCTTGGTTTATTTTAAAACACAGACTATTCTCCTTCTCTTTTTCATTGTGTCTCTTACAACCTCTAATACAACCTTAAAACCCCTTACAGCAAAGCAGATAGTCATGGTATTTGGTTTACTGTCCTTGTTTCACATGAATTGAACTCAGAAATCCGATTGGAGTATCTTGAAAATAATGTAATTCTGGCTCAGGAGGTGGGAAAAGTTCTGTAATATCTCTGAATGCTTGTTTAATCTCTGGTTAGTCTTATGTTTTGAAAAACAACAACAAAAATCACTGAGAAAAAAAAAATCCTGTTCTGTTAAGCATTATAGCTAGGATACTTTAAAACTCTCTAAGAAAAAAAATAACCAAACCAACACTTTGTGCATCACGATGTGTACACAAATAATTTGTCATATTTATGATCAAGATGCTTGTATTGTGCCATTCGTCCTGGTTAGCTGCAGACAGACTGAGCACACTATCTGTAGCACACTGGAAGTGACTCATTGCAATTTTTTCCTATACTGTGGATCCAAAATAGAGTTGGGGTGAAGCACCCCAAATGACCGCAATAATTAGCACCCAGACTTGTGTGGTTCTTGGCTACTGCTTGGGTAACCCTTAAGGAGATCAGGTAGTTGCAACTGTACAAGCCATGCGACAAGTAACTGAACAGAGAGTACTTTCTTTACTCCTTGCTTTAGAGAATTTCACAGGCACATCTTCCAGGATGCTATTTCACCTTGATAGTTTGAAATGGTGCATTCAACACAAAAGTACTTAGCATTTGGTAGAGCTTATTAACCCCCTTGTGATACATTTCAATAGCAGTTTTGTCCTTGTTGACACGGAGTAAATTGTGCATATTACTACATGTTTCTTTTTTACTTTGCTTTAATAAAATGGTATTTTGAGACGTCATGACTGACCTTGAAAATCTCGTTTTGCACTGAAGTATTTTTTTCCTCCCCCAGGAAGCTTCTGTGTTTACCTCGAAAGACCATTCAAGAGGATAAAACATGGAGGTGTTTCAGCTGCTCCCTCACTGGTTTGCACTGCCAGCAATGTCAGGTACCGCTTCATGCTGACATCAATGGCATGTACCGCTGCCTGCTGATGCTGTTCCTACGTGAGACCATGAAATGGAGGGGGAACACCCAGGCAGCAGTGAGTTTTAGGGGTTTGAAAGCACAGTCCAGGCCTTGACTTGGACTTAAGGAGCTCTGCCCCCATTTCACCCCCCAGGGACCCTCACTTGTCATCTCTGCACCCCAGGGCAGCCACCATCCCATTCTGCCCCATTTCCTCATGGGAATAACACTATTTCCTTTGGGAGACTGCCCAAGGAGGGGATGAAAAGCACAGATGCAGCGAGAGGGGTGCAAGGCAAGAGGGCTGCACTGTTCTTAAAGGAAAGCAAAAAAGATGCAATAAGTTCATTAGGTGAACAGTCTGCAAATCCCTGCAAAGCAGGAGAGTGAAGGCTGGTAGGAAAGGGATGGCTTCGAAAAGAATCTGAATTTTGCTTCTGGTGCTGTCTCCCAGTGGCAGGTGGGCAGCCCCATGAGGCGGGCAAACTCTGGGCTTCTCCGAGTGGGCTCAGGGCAACCTAAGGCAGAGCCAGATGCCACTGAGAGCTACAAAATGAAAAAATTCAGGTGTTTTGCTCAGTTGTGCCTCTCTTATGGGAGCTTAGGCTGTCAGGGTAGGGAAGGGAAGGCTGAGTGTGCAACCCAGAGTGCTCTTGTGAAGGTCAGCTTTGTGCTTTTCCCTTTGTAACTGGCAACAATGCAGGCTGGTGGGGTGGTACCTCATCCCTAATTCCTACTTTGCACAAGAGAACTGACATCTGCTGTCTCACTTTCTGGAAATGGTATTTTGGATGCTCAGGTTCAAAAAACCAGAGAGAAGAAAGGAACCTGTGTGCAACTGTACCCTCGTGAGTCACCCAGACTGGGGAGAACGCAGGAATCCCGGGGGGGTGGGTGACAGAAACCTGTGCTTGTGACCCGGGCTTCTTTGGTGTTTTGCATCAGTTAAGAGCTTGAATGTAACTGAGCAGTTACATCTGGTGGAGGGCCTGGAGGGTAAGTCTTATGAGCAGTGGCTGAGGGAGCCGGGGTTGTTAAGCCTGGAGAAGAGGAGGCTGAGGGGAGACCTGATCGCTCTCTACAACAACCTGAAAGGAGGTTGTAGCCAGGTGGGGGTTGGCCTCTTCTCCTAGGCAACCAGTGACAGGATAAGAAGGCATAGTCTGAAATGTGCCAGGGGAAGTTCAGGCTAGAAATGAGGAGGCATTTCTTCCCAGAAAGGGTCGTTAGGCATTGGAATGGGCTGCCCAGGGAGGTGGTAGAGTCACCATCCCTGGAGGTGTTTAAGGAAAGACTGGATGTGGCACTTAGTGCCATGGTCTAGTTGGCATGGTGGTGTTAGGGCAAAGGTTGGACTCAATGATCCCAGAGGTCTCTTCCAACCAAATCAATTATGTGATTCTGTGACCAGCTGTCCAGGCAGCAGAGCCTGAACTTTAGGATTGCCTTCTCCTGGCTGGGTGCCCTAAAAACTAGAATACTGGGTCAGATTCACGTTTTCTTTTCCAAATAACATTTTTGGGTTCTTTTTGGTGTGGTACCATGGCCTTAATGGGAGAGGAAAACCTCCTTTACTTGAATAACCTGTAGGATTTCTTCATTTTCCTGAGAGGAGGCTGCTCACTGGTTTCAGGTGGATCAAGATTCCTGCCCAAGGCCAGGTGGCCATCTGTGCCCACGCTGGTCCTTTCCCCTCCCAGGGCTGCAGGATCTCCCAGCCACTGTTCCAGGGTGCTATGAACACCCCGAACTGGCCATCCAGTCATTATGTCCTAGGGATTTGGTTTTGTGTCTCATGTTTTTGAATGAATTGGAGGCTGCTATAGTATGTTGCAAGTTGTGCAGTTCTCCTGCTGTCTTGATGGTCTCCTGAGAGACAGTCCTGAGACAATCTCAGGTCCCTGGGACTTGTGCTGTAGGGAAGACTGGCTTTTTAACTCTAATCATGTTTATTTTTGTAACTAATATTGCTGAGGGACTGTTTCTTAACCTTGAGGGTAAGTGGCACTCTCTTCCCTCTCTGCTTCAAAATAGGATAACCAAGTCCAAATTGCCTGTTGGGAACGACTACCAGATATGCTCTCCCTTGAACTGTGTCCAAGCATTGTCTGTGAGCACTGTGATAGGCCAAAATTATGCCAAAGAGTATGCTAATGATTAAATAATATGGATAATTGTGGCCCAATGTCTTGATGCTGTTTAATATGCTAGTAAGGAGGTACTCATATCAGTGTGACTTAGGGGCTGAACTACTTTGCTGATATTTAATAGTCCTGTTGATATATCCTCTATCACAAAAACCGTCACAGTAACTGTGATGACTTTTGGAAAAAAAACAACAGCACAGCATCTAGGTAATTTGAAATCAAAATATTTTCAAGTGATATGCTTTGGGGTGGGGAATAGACAAATCCCACCTTGGAAGACCTGGAAGCACATATATTGTTTTAGGAGGATTTCCTGAAACTGCCTGAGGGCAAGGGAAGTTTAAAACGTGTTGCACCTATCTTAACGCAAAGCTGGACCTAATGGTTCTACATCTCTTTATTCACTTACTTTTAAATGAATTAAACTTTGGAAATTTTAGGACACAAGTTCATTACTACCTCACTCATTCCATAACTTCATTGAATTTGTAACTTAATTATAGTCATATATGGATTCACTCACTGATCAACAGCTCGTGATACTTTTTTGTCATAAGATTAAGCATTTTGGAGCTTACTACTTCAAGTTACACTGCTGTAGATAGAATCAATGATATTTTAACTTTTTAGAAGGCGGGTTTATAAGAGCCAGACGGACATGAAGTAGCACATTAACAAAAGTAAATGGAAATTGTAGAAATTTTTTTCTGAAAATTAGTGGTGACTGTCAACCTGCATAAAACTTTAAAAATTCTATGCTCTTGGTAATTTCCTATTTGAACTAAAGAATGAGTGCAGGCACTGCTAATTCATTCTGAAATCATTCTCTGCTTGCTGAACTGAAATGGGATCCAAAAGCAAGAAATTGAACCTGAAACGCTTCCTTGTTTTTGATGTGAGCTCTATGATGCCATGTCTGAAGCACAGCTTAAAGATTGCCACCTGGTTAATTTAAAGCAACACTGAATTTATTTAAATTGGTAAACAAACTCTCTAAGATATTCTCCTTGTGAATGATACATCAATTGGCTATGTTGACTATAATAATCACTTTGCTACACCATTGTAAAGAGCTTCCTTTCTGTCTGTTTATATATACATCTACAAATTGATCTAAAGGGTAAAATTACACAGTCTAGAGCTTGCTTGTTTCTGTGGAGATTCATTGATTTTTCATATATTCACTGGAAAGCACCAAGCCCACCTGTGGCATTGAAAGTACCTAATGAATGTAGTGCTAATGAGTGAAATGCTACTCACTTAGGCTTCTGCCAGACACAGAGCCTCCGATTTTCAAAATTTGGAGTAACTTCTGTCAGACAGAACTGACAACAGCCTTTTTTTTGTTGATCTGCTATTTTTGCCATCCTTTAGACATCTGCATGTTTCTTAGGTTTGTGAAAACCAGTCTTCAAAATAAGCGGGCATAGATCATCCATGAGCAGAATGTGCAGCTGTCTCAAACCCTCTTCCTGTAGCAGATGGATCAAGAACTAATTTATGAATGGTGATTTACTTCACACCTTTCTGAAAAGGAATATTTTGGAGCCTGAGCAAATTTTGTGTAGGCAGTCCTGCAATTTATAGGTACAGGTGAGATGAATTTTCACACATCTTTCAGTATAATTAATAACAGAATTCACAGTTCATCATTCAGAGATATGCTGGGGATTCATAGTTCTCCCTGGAATTTGCTAGTTTTCCAGACAGATGTTTCTGCCGTAATTCTGTTCTGAGAGTGTACTCTTTATTGTCAGTATGTAATGAAATGTGTAAATAACCTGAATCTGCAGTGACATGTTAGAGTAACTTCTTGGAGACATTTGTGGCCAAGTCAGATACCTTTCCTCTTTTCAAAAACACGACCAGAGAGACCTGATGTAATAAATACACTTTCACTGAGGGAATGGGAGGTATGACCCTCCTGCAAATGAACAAACGTCTGGTTTAGAACATTTATAGATTTGATTTTTCCGTACTGTCATCATATTCTTCCTCCCCACCCATTTCTTTCTGCAATTCTGAAAGATTTGCCAGTAGTTCCCCAGTTATTACCTAAAAACTTCCTCTAGTGAGAGTCTGCTGAACGGATGGGCCTCCACAACCCTCTCCTTGTGTGTTTGCCTTGAGATGCAAGGTGTTTTCACCTGTTCTCTCAGCCCTGGTTGTCTTGCATCTGCAGAATCTCCCCAGGGACTCTGGCAGTCATTTTGCAGTTGTACAAAGTTGGCAATTGACCTTTCTTTCTAAATCAAGGCAAAGGTAATCATTATTCCACAGGAGATAAGAATGCATGTACAGATCCCTATGTTCACAGTGTTACGTTACTCCCTTATTTCTACTTGTGCTCAGAACTTTGCTATTGTTTTTACCTGCTATTTCCAGGAATGCAAGTCAAAATTGTACAAGAGCAGACTGTTACTGTACATGACATTTTTATATCTGGAAAAATGTGTTTAGTGGGTGGTTTTTGAACCTCTTACAGAGCCCTTCCATGTCCAGACCACAGTTCTACTTCTCAGCTACCTCTCAGCTATATGAGCTAGCCACAAGCACTATTAAATTGGAACATCTGTGTCTTTTATTCCTACTGGCAAGGGCTCAATATGCTGATGAAAATGAGCCAGGCTAGTTCATCCCTAGAAGGGAAAAAGTACTAAATTAAACATTTTCCACTTCTGAAAGGACAAAGGGTTTCCCATGTTGCTCTATGGGGAAACCAGTCCATTGGTGTTCACTGGACAATCATCAACACTAACTTTAGATATCCATTAAAAATAGCATATTTCACAGAGTCAGGAAAATCAGGCAAAGGAAAATAACTTAAGCATATTCCAATACTGATTTCTCAACCCATTTAATTACTTTTTTATAAAATTCAGGACATTTAAAAATGTACTGCATTTCAGGTGTGTTCTGCCATTATTTCTTAGTGAAAAAAAATTAACAAAATTCATAAGGATAGTACTGTCTTCAGTGTCTTTGCAGTATCGAGAGACAACTTAATCAGCTTCATATTTTCAGGTTTTTTTTTTAATTTAAATTAGTGTCATAACAATTTCTTGGCTAATAACCAGAACTAAGTTTTGTATTATAACCTGTGTTGTATCTTTACTACAGATTTTTTTAATCTAGGTACAGAATGAGGCACAGTGGAGACTGATTATCACACTGATTAGCTCTGTTTCCTTGTATTGGGTTTGCATGGCAAGGTTTTGGTAGTGGGAGGCTACAGGGGTGGCTTCTGTGAGAAGCTGCTGGAAGCTTCCTCTGTCTGATGGAGCCAATGCCAGCCGGCTCCAAGATGGGCCTGCTCCTGGCCAAGGCTGAGCCCATTAGCAACGGTGGTAGCGCCTCTGGGATAACAGAGTT
>NW_009604583.1:0-3905 GCF_000690535.1 Cariama cristata | reverse complement strand
GCTGGGCCCTTCAAGAAAAATAATGTGCTTGATCTGATCTTTTTTAAGCGTCTGTATTTACAGCTTGTGTTAGGGTCCCCAAAAACTTGAGGCTGTTGGATTGCAGCAGCTGTGATTTCCTTCAGTGATAATGGAGATCCAGATACACAGGGGTTACGCTGTTGGGGCCATTTTTTGGCAATTGGCTAAAAACAAACTGGTTTGAGTGTTAATGTGTAATAGTGGGAGTTTTTACATAATAATTCAGTATAAACCAGTTCTGTTGTTGCAAATACTCTGATAAAATAATCAAGATTTGATCATATAGAAGAGTGAGGTTTTGATTAAGGACTAGAAAATTGTAAAGCAGAATGTGTAAGTTAGGGTTGTTAAGTTTGAAATAGGTAACCAGAGGATTATTATGTTTGAAATAGACAACCATAGAAATCTTAGCAGGTAGTTACTGGATTTTTCTATGTTTTGTTTTAAATAACTCAGAAGACCATCATGGACACCAGTTATGTTACTTGGAAATCCCCTTACCCTTCCTATCGTGATTTGAATATCAAGGATCTTAATCAGAAGAGTTAAGTAGAACTGACCGTTGATTGTTTTGGAGTAAGAATATTGATAAGGTTGTATAACTAGTGAAACCAGTCATTATAAAGGTTAAATTTAAGAGCGAACATATTGTGCATTTTTATGTAAAAGAACTTAAGTAACAATGACTTGACAGAAAAAGTGTATAACAACTGGTGGAATCTGATGCTAAGGTGGACATGGTACGTGAAGCTATCCCCCATGTCCCCAGCGCTGCAATAAAGGAGTGCCTGCTTCTTAATACTACATTGGTGTTAAGAGGTTTATTCCTGATTGCGATAACACTGTAAACTGCATATATTATAATCCACGCAGAAAAAGGCAGGATTTTGTTTAGCTGATGAGTTCCCTAGTGCATAGCAGATTTCATCAGGACTGACGGCAGCCACGTCTGCTGTGCATCAGAGCTGGCTGCATTGTACTTCCGATTGTACTTCTAGCCCTGTGGTCATGAATGGAGGTTGATTTTTCCTGTCTAGTGCAAATGGGTATACTGGGGTTTGTGATTTCACAGTCAGGTGGTTTTTATCAGCTGCCATAACAAGCGGAGGTGCCGGTATAGTCTGAAGCAGGAGGTTTTTCCAGATAGTTCATGTGCCTTCAAGAGCTGAGGGGCAAGTTCGTTGCAGAGAAATCCATTAAGGATTATTATGCACATAGAAACTACTTCTGGCTCAGGGAGTCCCTGGCTAGCTGCTGGGAGATAGTTCTACTAGTCAGGCCACTGTCAGAAGCGATGTAAGATAACACCTTTGCCTGACTCTCTGCAGTCTGTTATTTGTAATTTATTAATAAAATGTTATTTTAAGTTCAAATCTAAAATTGCTTATAATTGAAATTACCTTGACTCAGCTATGAGAGTGATTCCAAGAAATTAAACATCAAATTTAGCAGTGATTCAGTATTCTTTATTAGCAGCGCTGGATGCACGGGGGATCCTTCCACCTAGCGTGCATCCCGTGCTTGTGTTAGTTACAGGCTTATATTTTTAGGTTTTATACATATTCATAAGACTTGCAAGAGATGATTAACATATTAACAATTTTCCCAGAACTCATTATCATAGGCAACTCCCATTTCCGTATGTCCATTTTAGTCCTTTTGGGGGTCTTCAGAGACATCTGGTGGTCTTTTACTTCTTCCACTCTTCTTCATCACCATGTCCTTTTGCTGAACTTTTAGCTCTCATCTTCCTTTTTCTTGATTGACAGCAGTCTCAGGTCCTGTTCTCCTAACAAGGTCTTTGGTAATGATTTAAGAGTTCCTGCCTTGAAGTGCAGTCCCTGATAATGAGCGCAACGTCCTTGATTTAAGGGTCTTGTTATCACTTTTATACCAGATGTGGTCATGCACTGGTACAAAGTTACACACTACTACATACCATTGTAACAGGCTTGTGTTTCTAAGATTAACTCTCTAGTTCCCTTAGTATCAAGAGTATGAATGCATAGTTGTCTGTAGCCTGACCACATCTTTTTACAGAGGTAAAAATATCCTTTCCACAGTTTTTGAGCTAGGAGTCAGCTGTCTTAGAAGACAATACCATTAATGAACTGAATTGGAAGACCCTCTCTAAGACCATGTTTTAGTACAAGGCTCTTGAATTATGTACACATAATCTGGAAAATTTTTTGTTACATGCTATTCCAAACGCAACATGCCCAGCCTCATGTCAAATCTGAACTTTTCAGCAATGCTTACAGCTTTTAATACTTAAAACAACATTTTCACAAAAAAATTGGGTTACCTTTAGTGTAATTTTGTTTACTGAAATAACAGTGATGCCAACATTTGTTACCTAGTGTAAACCAGTGATTGTTACCCTATTTAATTTTTTGTTTTCCCTTGACACGTTTTTAAATGTGTTACCTTTTACAATCAAATAATCTTTACTGACTTTGTTGTCGATTACCCTTTATTTAATGCATTATTTGTTCAACACATTTCAGTTGTATTTTCACTGTAAGATTCTACAATAACTTTTCAGTGCGTTGTGCAGGAATAAATATACTATTCTGCTACTTCATTTTCATCTTCATTTTCGTCACCCATAATGTAAAAATTTTAACTGGGAAATCTTCACAAAATCTTCAAAAATATTGCTGCAAAACACAGTATACTCTCAATTGTAACATTAGAGAGGCATCTTAAGGGAATGCGCCTCAATGTTTTGTGCATTGAAAGCTGACAATATGAAATATTTCCCACTGAAAGCAGGCTCTTTTCACCCACCTGTTCGATCGCTTTTCAGCTGACAGTACCATGAAAGCATTTTTGACAATTCATAAAACTTTTGTACCCCAGTCTCCAGTCAGACAACTCAGCAGACTGTGGCAAGCTTTATGCTAAAAACCATTTAATTCTGTTTCCCCTAGCTTAATTTCATTTTGCATTTTAAGAGTGTGGAAAATCTATAGGAGATACCCAAGACCTGCTTCGAGTTAAAATCAAGTACCATACGTTTGCAAATGCAACTATCTATAGGGTATTTAAGGCCTGTTTATCTTCTTCCATATATAGTAAAGGAATGAATGAGCGTACTGTTCTGAAGAAGCGTGCTTTGGAGGAGAATGTTGGGCTGGATCTGAGAGCTTCAGAGCCCAGAAATGATGCTGTGGAAAAAAAGGGGTGCGAGCACTGGAGGCACAAAATCAAGAAGCCTGGTCGCTTGAATGGATATTGCAGATGAATGCTTCATATCGTCCAACTGTGGCTTGAAGGACCCACAGCCCAAGGGCAGCAGTGAGTGGTGTGGCACAAAAAAGGGCAATAAAAAAACCTGCTATTGTACGGGGAAAAAAAAGTGATTGTGGTATCTTCAGTATTATGTTATTACACATCCCCATTTTATTACCTGACTAGGCACCTAAACCCTGATAGCTTCTGGGTGCTGCTGATGACTTGTGATAAAGGATTACACACTCATTTTTGTGGGTTTTTTTCAAATGGAAGTTTGTATTCAGTGGGAGTTATCTACCCACGTATATATAACGTAGCTATCTATATAAGAACTATTTGTCCAAATTTCCTGTGTGTCAAGGAGGTGACATAGGGCCCTTCTAGGACAGGATTAATCTCATTCACAGGTGGCTGTTGCAAAGAAATCAGATGAGTCACATTTTTAGAAGAATCTGTTTCTCCTCAGTTGCTACTGAGTGCATCTTGGTGACTTTCTTAGGTGTAGACATCTACGGGACGCTGGCCGTGGGAAGAGAAGCATCCAACCCTGCCTGTGGCGGAATTCCCAAGGACCTGTTACCGAAAATCGTAACCAAGAAACCTTTCTAAACCAAATGGTAGTTTAGAAAGCCGACATTGGTTTATTG
>NW_009604582.1:0-21790 GCF_000690535.1 Cariama cristata | reverse complement strand
TTAATTATTATTATATTATTGCATTATATTATTAGATATTTTATATCAAAATCAAGTTAAATATTCCTGAAATGTTTTGCTTTAACTTTATGAAAATCTCTTTTGATCTTGTAATTTTTGACTGCGTGCTATTTAAGGTTAATATTGTATCCAACACTTCAATGTTATTTCAGACAAAGAAAAATTGCTGGGTACTTCAGTGAAGCTCAGTGCTTTTTTCCAGATACTTCCTTTGGGGAAGAACACATGAAAGACTTCCTGTAACCCTCCAAAAGGAAATAATTCAAAAAGGAAACTGTTCCACGGTTTCTGCAGTTGTAGTAGTTTTGTCTAGTAGTCCAGATGGAGAACATAAGCACTCTAGAACTCAGGTAAATGCACACTCGCTGCTTTCAGCAAGTATCACCATCAGTTTTCTAAGTTCACCACTTGTCACAATATTTTCTTCCTTCTTCTTTGTTTTGCAATAGCTAGCGTTCTTAATTTCTGATAATGTCTGTCTAGCGTAAACTTACAGAAGTTATCTGCTCATAGCCTTGGATCTTTGTCCAGATCACTTAACCATTTAGCATTTGCAGATGCTGTTGATGTGTTTGATACTGTTCAGCATTGCTGACTGTCAAATATGCTGCAAGTGAAAGAACAATTATTTGTTTTTCTAGCTGCTTAAACTCAATTGATTTTTCAGCTTAGGTAAGTAAACACAGCAAGTGAACATAGCATACTGAAATGTGTGGATTCACTGTTCAGTGTGAGCTGAAGATCTATTCTGAAATACATCTCTATTTTTAAGATATGGTATGGAACTTGGAGGTTTTGTGACCTTCATCGTTAGGGATATATGTTGTTTGTTTCATTCCTTAGGGAGAAAATGAAAAAAAGATCACCTGCTAAGAAATGTTACGCTTTTCCAGGAAACCACTATTTGAGAGAGAGCATTAACATTTCTAGTATTATTACCTCCACAGATGCAGTAACAGCTGTAGAAAATTACAGGGTTCTCCCATGGAATCAGGATGTAAAGATTTGGAAAATATGTTAAATGGCTTATAGGCAACATTTGTGCCCCTCCAATACGCAAGAATTTGGAAATATCAGCCACTGAAAGTGACTCTTTGCACGGCTGTCGGTAGTCATGCTCTTATTTCTCATCATAATCTTCTTTTAGAATCCTATTTCATGAAACAAATGTTTTTGTCCAGGTCACTGAACAGACAATCTGCATGTTCAATGGATGTACAATAACAGCAAAAGGTGGTGTAAGTTAACTGTTATTTCACATGCCTGAAAAAAATCCAGTCATTTTTTTCCTGATGAGATAGCAGAGATGAATTAGCATGCCAACAAGTAATTGAATGCTAATAGGGCCAAAATCATGTTGAACAAAACTTGTGGTATAGATGCACTAGCCAGTTTTTCAGATATTATTAAGTTTCTCCAAAGCAAAAAATTATGATCTAAGACTGAAATCTTGTTACTTGAACTGTAACATACTGTACTCTCTGTCACTAAGACACAAAATGGGAGCTCTGTTCTCGTATTCATTCTGCCTCCATTTCACAGATATCTTCACACAGTTTACAACTGCACAGTCTCCTGGGTAAGTTCTTCATTTGTTTTTGTTCTTTATAATCACTTCACAGATAGAAAAGAGACAAAGTGTGAAATAACTATTTTCTGTCATAAAACACCAATTGGAAGACACTGTAGGCATGAGTAATAATTGCAATACACATCCAACATCCAAAATATGCAATTACTATCATTGGTTGAATTTTTTAAAGATGTCAGTAAATCTGTATGAACAAATATTAGTTAATGAGCGGAAGGATCTTTAAAGAACCTTCACTTTTCTGCTGTAGTGCTGTTCTTAAGTCATAGTTCTGACTGAGCCCAAATAGCTGTGCTGTTAAAGTGCTGGGTATGTATATCTACACTATTGATTGTGAGGGATGATCTATTTCTAATGACAATATGAAAGTATGTAGAAGAACCTCATAAAGAACATCTTCCTGTCATTTAAATGTCACTTGACAGATACAATATTAATGAAAAGCTATTTCATGGTGTCCTCTAGGTTTTTTGTTAAAAGTCATTCTCAGAAACCTTATGTGCTTATCAGATTTTCCCCTCAGTTTTGAAGAGAAATCTCTTTCTATCAACATAGTCTCTCTAGTTTATACCATCTTATGGAATGAAATCAAAATAAGAATACCTTGTTTTTAATATCTGTAGAATGTTTGTCATATGAAACAATTGCCAACAACAATGAAATGGGACAAGTTCCCCTGGAAAAAGGTGATAAATATTAACTGCTCAAACAGCAGTGTGTGTCCATGACATTTTATCTTTGCTCTTGTTCAGTTAATGTTCATAAATTGAGCCCCTAATTTATCTTCAGCTGAGCTTGAAAAAGCAGAGTTAGAGTTCAAGTTTTATTGCTTACTGTTGGTGTCATAAGCTTTAAAGTAAATTTCCTTCCCAAGATAGTATCTCTTATCATTAACCACCAGGACATCCCTTATCCTACTTTTTCTGGATCAAAAAGAGAGATAAGAAAGTAATACATCTTTGCAGAAACTAACTGAACCCTCTCTCAAGCAAAATTTGTCAGCGTTTAACCTAGTAACCACAACTGATATGTTTGTATTTTAGCTAAAGGTGACTTAGAAAGATATCTGTATGGAAGAACCCCAAAGTTTTTCATCCAGTGGAATTACGCACTGTATTTGCATACCCTGCGGTATGCTTACCTCAGCTCTGATGTTATGCTGAGACAGTGGCTTGCATTTACAGACATTTATAGGATTTCCTTCCAGAACTCTCAAGAGATATATAGCAATTTCTTATATCACAAATGCAACCTGTGGAGTTAACAATTCTTTCAATATGTTTCTCACAC
Source organism: Cariama cristata (assembly GCF_000690535.1). NCBI lineage: Eukaryota > Metazoa > Chordata > Aves > Cariamiformes > Cariamidae > Cariama > Cariama cristata. The sequence continues at coordinate 18,888 of NW_009604582.1, read as the reverse complement.
ATCAATTATTAATTTGCCCGTTATACTCAGTGGCTTTCTACTGATGGCTTTATAGCTATATGTTGTTGTGGTGGAGAGGATGGGAGGAAGTGAAGAGGTATATAAATCAAAGAAAAATCATTAGAAATGTTTAAGTTGGAAATCCTCATCTCTCTAGTACAACTAATGACATCTCATCTTCAGAAAGGTAAATCTTTGATAAGACAGTGAATGCCGGCTAACATGTAAAATATTCTAATAACTAGTAAGAAAGCTAAAATACTGCCTGATAGTTTCCACTAAAGGAAAAGCTACTTCTAACATCAGATGAGTGAGTCACCACATGAAACCTTTACTCACTAAAAAGTGTCTCATAAACTGTGACTAGGACATTCCGATTTGCAGATACCATTTCTGAGTAATCTTTTTGGTGTTAAAAACTCTAGCCACAAACACAATGTATTTATTGTCATCTTCCTTGCTTTTCTGGAAAGTGAAATACTGGTCCTTGGTGCATTGCGTGCATCCTGTCCTAACCCACAGGAATAGATGTGTTTCAACAACGGGATGTGATTCTTCCGTGTGAATTTCTCATCTCCAATCAGATCTAATATTTTTGTTTGGTTTAGGTGAAAAATAACATAGAAATATATATAAACCAAAGGTTAGGGATTTGGGTTTGCACTTTTTTTTCTGAGAGTGGACCTTAATAAAAACTAAGGGTCATATATTACCTCATTGCAATCTCACTAATATTAAAAAGAACTTAATAGGACCATTAATGAAACCATTTGATTTTCTTTTTTAATGTAACATTTTATTTTCTCAGTGGAAAAGTATTTTTTTAAAACAAAATTTGCAGTTTGAAAAGCAAACAAAGGATAGCCTTTGGAAAATATATGCAGTTTTTTTCATTCCAAAGAGAAAAACACGTTGAAATTGTTTTACTGTTCAAGGAAAATATGTAAGCTTTCATTGCTTGTATTCAAAATACAGTGACCTTCAATTTTATTTGTCTGTAAAAGAAACAAAATATTAGAAGACAGCTTGAAAATGAAAGAAGCAGCATTTTACTTGAACTCTCTTCAGGAAAGAAAATATCATTCATCACCAGATATGTACAGGAAATGTAAACACAGGTCAAGTTTAAAGAAGATGTAGACATAAAAACAGAATGAAAGATACTTGTCTAATTTGTGTCAGAGATCCTACGCAACAACTTTGAATGTATGTGGGAGAACAAAAAAATACAGAGAGGGCTGAAGGTTCCTTGTGATATTTCTTCTGGAAAGTTGCCCGGTGGAAAAAGATGTGGGGATGTTGGTCAACAGCCGGCTGAACATGAGCCAGCAGTGTGCCCAGGTGGTCAAGAAGGCCAACAGCATCCTGGCTTGTGTCAGCAATAGTGTGGCCAGTAGGACTAGGGAAGTGATCATCCCTTTGTACTCCGCGCTGGTGAGGCCGAGTACTGCGTTCAGTTGTGGGCCCCTCACTAACAGAAAGCCCTTGAGGTGCTGGAGCGAGTCCAGAGAAGGGCAACAAAGGTGGTGAAGGGTCTGGAGCACAAGTCTGAAAGGGAGCGGCTGAGGGAGCTGGAGGTGTTTAGCCTGGAGAAAAGGAGAACTATGGGCTGGTCGGTCTCATCTCAGTCCCTGGGAAGGTGCTGGAGTGAATCCTCCTGGAAACCATGTCCAAACACATAAAGGACAAGAAGGTGATTGATCAGCATGGATTTATGAGGGGGCAATCACGCTTAACTAACTTGACAGCCTTCTATAATGACATGACACAACACCAAGAATTCTGGTGGTCACCAGCACCAAAAAGTCACAGTGGTGTACTCCAGGGGTTGATACTGGGACCAATACTATTTCACATCTTCATTGATGATCTGAGGACCGAGTGTACCCTCAGCAATTTCACAGTTGATACAAAAGAGTGAGAGTGGCTGATACACCAGAGGGTTGTGCTGCCATCCAGGAGGGCCTGGACAGGCTGGAGAATTGGGCTGCCAGGAACCTTATGAAGTTCAACAAGTGAACTGCACAGTCCTGCATCTGGGGAGAAATAACCACAGGCACCAGTACACACTAGGGAGCAACCAGCTGGAAAACACCCCTCTGGTAGAAGGACCTTGGGGTCCTGGTGGACAACCAGCTGATCATGAGCCAGCGAAGGACCTGCATGGCAAAGGTGGCCAAGAGTACCCTGGGCTGCATGAGGAGAACTGTGGCCAGCAGGTCAAGGGAGGTGGTCCTACCCCTCTGCTCTGGCCTGGTGAGGCCATATGTGGAGTGCTGGGTCCAGTTCTGGGCTCCCCAGGTCAAGAGAGACATGGAGAGCCTGGAGAGAGTCCAACAAAGGGTCACAATGACGGTTAAGGTAACACCCTTGATGTGAAGAGAGGCTGAAAGAGCTGGGACTGTTTAGCCCGGAGAGGCTAAGGGGGGATCTCATCAGTTTAAATAAACATCTGAGAGCAGGGAATGAAGATGAGGGAACCAGACTCTTCTCAGCAGCATCCACTGACAGGACAAAAGGCAATGGGCAAAAATTGAAACACATGAGATGCCATTTCAACGCAAGAAAACACCATTTTACTGTGAGGGTGGTCAAATACTGGAGCAGGTTATCCAGGGAGGTTGTAGAGTCCCCATCTGTGGAGACATACAAAGCCCAACCGGGCTTGGTTCTGGACAGCCTGCACCAGTTCACCCTGCCCGGACAAAGGGATTGGACTAGATTATCGGAAGAATTCTCTTCCATTCTAAGCATTTTGATGATTCTGTGAAAGCTGAGGTTAGGTACAGGCAATATTTTTGAAACTATATGAACTATGCCCTTTTTTAATGTGTTCCCATTGCAAGCCAAGTTACCAAAAAAAAAAAAAACCCAAACTCGAACCCGGCACCTGACTTGGGATAATCTGCACTGAGAATGTATCTTTGTATTTTATTTCTGTAGAGAGTTAAAAAATTTGTTGCACAGTGGAAGTGTAATAATCAATTAAACCTATCCTCAGGGAGAAAAGCTGCTTGAACAATACTGTAATTTTAATGAAATGGGTGAGATTTCAAACTTCATCAGTTTGGAATCTGAAAGTAGCATGGCTTAGGCTCTGTGAAATAGTCTTAACTTCTATAACAAATTATCTGTCTCCAGAACACTGTAATTATTCATCACTTGCATGGAGTTTTGTCACATTAAAATAATTTTTCCTGAAATAATATAGAAAACCTAAGAATTTTTTATGCTATATTTGATCATATTTGCTGATACAAAAAGTTAATACATTGCTATCAACCTACAATCAATAATACAACCTACAATATTATTTAATAAATTGTTTTAGAGAGATACCGTGACCATTTCTGACATTTAAAAGTTATTTTTTCCTCTTGGGGAAAAAAAACACAAACATAACACAGCGGTGACATCTTAAAATTTAAAGACCTCGAAGAGATGCTGAAGTGTAAACTATTGGTTTATAACCGATTTAATACTCAGATGAACAGTGTGATATAAATGTATTTTCATACCATTTTCCCAACATATCCAATTTGCTGCTTACACATATTTTCAGGTTCCGTACAGACCAACCTGTACCTGAATCTGGAAATTCTGAATGCTTAAAAATATCTTGATGCTAATAATAGGTAAATGGAAATGTTCTCTTTGACTCTTTTACTCTCCCAAAGGTATTGCGTATTTTGAAAATTAAGGAAAACTCATACTTGTTAAATATCTGATGCAGAAACATCAATCCTCCATAATATTCAGACACTATTATTAGGAGTTGCATACAGAAAGGAACATAGTGGTCTCTCTGTCTACAGGTACAGTGTAAGTGCACAACGAGGAGTGCTTTTAAGAGTTTAATATCAGCTTCTCAACCTTGTGAGCAAGTTTCATTATTCACTGACCCAAGTAGCTACATTACAGTCACTACAGGATTTCTACCGTTTCCACCGATAAACCTCCCGCTGAACACAATGGTCACAGTATTATTAGAAACCCTGTATTATTATGGTCGCAGTATTATTATACACCCAAATGTACTTAAATCTCTACTGTACCTGAAAGAATTAGCTAGATTTGATAAAATCTTCAAATCAGAAATGGTTTTCACTGATAGTGTTCCAGAAAGATTATTGCTAATTTGAAGTCAGGTAACAGTTGAGTTCATTAGGCATTAAATGTAGAGAATAATCCAGTATCCAGCATTATCTTTGAGGCAAAACCATGCTAGTTAGACTGCATGGGAAACTCTGTTCCCAAATACTGGGAATTCCCAATACAATTTCCATTGTATTGCGGCACATTTAAATTCTTCAACATGTCTATGAACTTTGAACTACCGAAATAACAAAATTGGCACTCAACAACTAAACATTCATTGTGAAAGAAAAGCAAAATGTAACACGGCATATAAAGTAGCAGGTGTCTGTTTTCCATTTGTTTCTATTCAGCAAATTGCAATATTCTTAATTGCAAAGTATCCTTTTTGTGTGGAATAGACAAACCATTTCAAAGAGTAAAATTTCAGTGTGTATAACCAAGCAGTTTTGAACTCTGTTCTGCCACCTTCCCAATACGGGGTTTGAAAAGTCACTGATACTCTATATGTAAACAAGAGACTACAGCGAACTTGACATTCGTGTGGAACAATTTTGCTTGTCAGTAATGAATTGAGTCCTGTAGTATCATAGGCAAAGATATTTTATAATCTTAAGCATAATTCCTTTAAGATCCATCCTAAAAACAGATTTCTTGCTGCAAGTGCTGATTACGTTCTTTTGAAGGTGTTAAGCTGCAGTTTTCCCCAGCACCTACAGCACACAACATACTTGCCTCTACTATAGTTCAAGTGCAAATCGATGCCAGTGTGTCTAAACAGGGGACGATATACTGGAAGACTTTCTTTTTCAAGAGGACACAGGGTGAACAAGTGTACACTTCTCTTGTACAGACTCAGTTTTTATTTTTGCCAACAATTTCTCAAGTTTATCTCCCCAAAACTACCCTTTCTACTTGCTTCCATCTTCACGTAAGTGTTCTTTCTTTGTCTCACACACATACACATCTCTACTTTTCTGCCATTTCCCCACCCGCATCCGATTGCACATTCATTGATTACAGTTTTGGCAGCTGGTAATGACAGGCTATTCGACATCATCTGCAACAGCAGAAGATACAAGGCTTTTATTTTTCCAGTTAAAATAATTAGCACTATAACGGTTTGACCATTAAACCCCCAAACTGCCAGATGACTGGAAAGAGTTATGGAAGATTAAATAACAGTTTTAACTAATGTTCACTTTATGAAAATACTCAAGCTGAAAAATAGTCAGGAGTCTGCTGGCCTTTGTAAGGGAATACACGAAGGCTTGGTCCTTGTCCTGAAGAGTTTAGTCTCAAAGAAAACGTATATTTAAAGACAATTAATGTGAGAGAGAATGATTAAGCTGTCTGCCAAGAGGCTCCCTAAGAATCACTTAGTATTTAAATCCACTTAAATACCCAGATGGAAGGAATGGTTGAAGGCTGCCACAGTCAGCACTCTATTCTAGTCCCTTTAACTTCGACCAACCTGACATATACATGTCAGCCCCACTCTTAACAGCTTGCTGCCTATTTCTTTAGGAATTAATATTTCATTAAAGTAAAGGTTAGCACCATAGGGTGTTAATGGCATTGCATTTCTATTCACAACACTAAGTGTAATTTGAATCATCAATAGAAGAAACAGAAGGAACAGAAGGAATGACCTTTCCTGAAAGATGCTGCAGGAAGAGAAATGTCAATAAAAAGCAAATAGTGTTTTGCATATCCCCTTACAAAGAGCTATTTCCTGTTTATGCACTTAAGAAAACAGGCTTCTTTCTGAGCCATCCGCTTGGCACAAGGGATCACTCGCCAACATGGGAGTGAAATAAGAGCTCACACATCCCATGCAGTGTCCTGCTGCTCAACTGCAGCAATCAAATATACATGAAGCGCTATGCTCCTTCGAAATGGCAACAAGTTTAGGACCAGCAGATTAGAGAAATCAATGACTTTATCTTTTGCTAACCTGTTCTTTTTAAAATTCCAAGAATGTCAAGCAAACAAATACAAGACCGTAATACAAATGCCCTAAGAAGACCATAATGCCAAAAACGTTCAAGACTGGAAGAAGCAAGCACTATTAAATGCAGATATTTTTTATACAACTATATTGTTCCTAAATAAGGCCTCATATCTTCTGATTCTCCTAAAACTACTGTAAAGCTTGGTGAAAGTGCTTTTGAATTATTCTGAAACTCCCTGAAATTTCTGTAGTTCTGTGGAGTTAGCTTGATCCCAATAATTCCATGTGGTAGAAAAAAAACTCCAACAATTTATAAAGCAAAAACCCACCACCACAACTAAACAAATGTGAATTTTCAAGCACATAAATGTGAAAGGCACATTTTTCTAAGTCAAGAATTTAGCAAGATATCTACTGTGCAATAGAGAAGGCACTTTGAAAGTAGTTGCTTCTGAAAGCAGCGGGTGTTTGAACAATTAAGTTTAAAAAGTTGTATTGCAAGTCAATTTCTTTCTCTTCCATGCAGTTCTTACATCTGCAGGAGGGAACTCCAACTAGGTCCACCTCTGAGCATTTTGAGTCTCTGTTCTTTACCCTCCAAGAAAAAGTATCATGATCAGAAACAACGGAATGCAGTAAATGAAGCGGATAAATATATTGGAGAGTTAAAAACATGTAATGAGAGAGTTATTTGACACGAGGGCTAAATACTGTCCTCACTTGCCAGTCTTCTTACCCAGTACTGGCCTGTCAATAAGTCTCAGGATCCAGTTCTGCACTTTGTTTCAGCCACGTTGATCCATGATGTGCCCAGCATAGACCAGTCCCAGCTTCTGAGTTCTCACCAGAACTGGGACTGATGAGTTTATTGAATAATTGCCATCAGTTCAAGCATTTAACATTGCAGGAGTTTACATCTGAAGAAAATAGAAGCCTCTGTAACATCTGTGGGACAGGAATTAAGGATCTTGGAAAAATAAATCACTTTTGTTTCTACAAACATAATCAATTTAACCCTCATTATGGATGTCTCTTCTCCTCGTCCTCTCTTACTGCCCCTAGCTAGCACATTTTCACATGAACTGAATCATGTGAAAAAGAAATCATTTGTATGATTATATACTAAACAAAGGACGGATTTCTGGAGGGATCAAGGGTAAAGATAAATCGTGATTTTTACTTTTCCTCAAAAAACTATCAGTAGTGCTTATAGGGGAAAAGAATTACCCTGGCTGGAATCCATTTAAAAAGAGCAATTCTAAAATACTCTCTGGAGAACAACTTGATCGGTTTTATTTATATTTTCAGGATAGTTTTAATTCACTTTAAAAGTTCATCTGAAAAAATAATTAAGACAAAAAGAATTCCCAGAGGTTAAAAAGAAAGGAAAAGAAGAAGATAAAAAACAGGGTAGTAATGAAACACTTGTTGAAGCCTTAATTAAGAGGAGATATTTGATCACTCTGTAATCACTGCTGTGAATTAAATATCTCAAGTACAATAACTAAAATATAATGGTACCATTCAAAGCAATAGAATGGAACAACCTACCATTTTTTGGCTTATTCTTGGTTCCTCCAGATCTCCTTTTGTAAGTATAATTTAAAATGCATATTTATATTGCTTGGAGGTAACTTTTTCCCATGAGGTCAATCACAAGAACAATCGAAGTGGCAGTTGCTAACATACTTCTTGGATTAAGAATCTCCTACGGGTTCAACATTTATATATGCAGAGTAACAAGATCTCTGAAGCTTTGAATAATTAGCCTTTCTGCAAGGAAAATGAGACCACTTTCCTTCACATCAGGGTAACCTTGAAGGAAATCTGTTAAAGTTAGGTTTTCACTAACATAAACAAGAAGAAATCAGAGAGATGAAAGGAAAAAAAGAACGTTTTATAGGGCAACGCTGTAAAGATAACAAAATAAAAATAGAAATTGTTAGGAAGCATACAGATGAAATGAAACAGTGACTTAAAATTAAAGAAACAGATAAGAAAATAAGTCTCTTAATTTTGATTTTTACAGCCTATCAACTTAAGACACACCTCTGTTCAGGGGATATAATGCATAAATGTGTAAGTAAGCTTTCAAATCCTTATTCTGGGTTCTTGTCTTGCAGCAAGTTTAGTATTAGAGTTTGGGGCTTTTTGGACAAATACAGTAGCAATACCCTGATGGATTATTAAGGAAACAGAAACAATGTTGAAAGCTGTTTCGTTAGCAAGTTACTTTACTGTAAATTAAAAGGCCTGCAGGCAAGCACATATGGCACATCAGGAATGGGACAGAGATAGTCTTATTAAAAGCCCAAAGCATGTTATTGACAAGAACTGAGGTAAAATCAAAAAATTAAATGCAGGAAGTTTCTGTATATTCAAAATATCATTCAGTTCCTAAAGTCTTTATTATATGCATAACATGGAAAACAAATAATAGGGAAGAGATTTTTATTTTCTTTCTGCTACTATTGAATGTACTGCCAACCAAACAAAACAATGACAAAAGGAAAAAAAGAAGAAAAGGAAAAGAAAATGAAAAAAGAAGACGACAAAGAAAAGCAGATCTTACTTCCAGTGTAGTAGTGGAGCTCTGGTTTTGCTGTACAGTTGGTTTTATTTAAATCAAATTTGCTAGATTCTGCCGCTTTCAGAGATAGAAAACTATTTGTTTCTTTCAGCAGGCTGAGTCTTTACTCCTACACCATAAAACCCAAACAAACAGAAAGCTATAACTGAACAGTCATAAAGGTCAGCAGGAAATATAAAAGAACCCAATGAACCAACCAACCAACCAACCAACGAAATGGGAAATACGAATTCTCAGAGATCTTATCAGCTTCCTCCTAGTCAAGGTGAGGGATTGTACTCCCCAAGTATCAAAGAAAGTTCAAGGATTTCATGGACTCGTAGGCCTTTCTGATTACACAGGTCCCACTGAAAGTTAAATCTCTGTGTTGTGTCCTCTTCACAGGTTCCTGAGATCACAGTGCCTGAGAAAGCCTGCCTGTAACAGCTGAAACCTGGAAAAACACTGCAGCAACCCCAGCGTGCCTGCACAGACCATGCCCCAGGCGAGAAGTAGGTGACTCGGTTCTTCCTGAAAAGCTTTTACCCCATCGTTACCAAAGTTACCCAAGAAATCACCTCCTAGAGCCCACAACAGAGCTGAGACTCCTGCAGGAGCCAGAGACCGCTCTGCAACTCCTGCGTTGACCTCTGAAGGATCTTTCACTGAACTTACGCCGTCCTGAACTCAAATACTATGTGACAAATGGGCAAAGAAATTCATACTGTAATTACACCGGTTAAGCAATTTTTATAATTGCTTATAGTTCTACGATTGTTTATTCATTCCTCTGCCAGCTTAGAACTATTAACAGTTTAAATGGAGAGAAGTGCAAATGAAAGTTAAATCAATTACTGATAAAACTTGCTAAAAATGACGTCTAGTCAGACACGCTAACAACTACGCATTAATTATCTTCATAGGTTTTGGTAGCACTTAATCTTTGTGACATTATTTAAATTAGAGAGCAATGTGTTGCGTTACTGGACCTGCAGGAGGTAGCATCTCTCTAAACACGGGGGAGCCCATGGGCCTGAATAGCAAGTTATGGGGTTATGCCTTATTTAGCACATTTTTTTAGTGCCACATGTTGCTCACACTGAACTTCAAACATTACTCTTAGTAGACTCCCACATTTGAATTGCATGGGTTGAATTCTTTACCGTGATAGCTCCACTCAAGCTTATAAAAAAATAAGGGGGCTAAGGGGGATATAGGCAGTAACTCAGTAGAATGTTCACGTCATCAGCCTGGATTTAGTATTAGGGTAGAAATCCATCAACCGAACTGCGAGGGCAGAACATTTTCTCTCTCTAAGGTATTCAAGTGCAACCCCTGGTAAGGATACTGCAATAAGAACTGGCCAGGGGTTATTCAGCGATACGTCTGAAAGGACATTAAAAGCTTTGGTCAGCAAGACACCATCACCGATGCAAACCCATGCCCATCCTCAGAATAACAGCAGCAGGGCATTATACCACCTTTTCTGACTCACCCTCTCAGTACGCATGGGGACAAGATTTCAACTTGGATTTTTAATTATGTCTGTTTTCCGAGTGACAGGTTTGAGTGGAAATAAGGTATCTCTTCTCAGTCTGCCACTGGAGGAAAAACTAATTTTCATTCATAAACCTTTGCTGACTTCCCAAACGGACTGTGTGCTTTTGCCTCCGCTTTCATCTGGCACTCAGCATCTTGAAGGACTGTGTCCTCTTCTGAAGCCACTGGCAGGTTTCCTTCTTTTCTTTTCACCAGGCACCTGAAAGAAGTAAATGCAAATCGAGATATGTGGGTTTCACTTTGGGGAAAAAGTTTCCCTTGTGGAATTCTTGAAAGAAAAGGCTCTGGTTCTTTTCCATCATTTTAGTATTCCTATAAGATAGCGGCACAGATGCTGTTTCTAGAAAATACATATTCTCACAGGCAAGAACTCAGTAGATTGGCAGGGATGACTCTTTCTTCTGTTGGTTGGATCCAGGAAGCAAAGTATTTAATGTGGATTCTACTGATGTTTTTTGGAACAGTTGTTTCTAAAAAATAACACAAAAATTGATGAAAGTATGCCAGCTTTCTTGTGAGTGCCGTAAAAAATTCCTTTGAGGCAAAGCACAACAGATCAATTCTCAGAGGTCTTTTCACACTAGAAGAACCTGAAATCTCAGCTTCACAAAATTATTTTTCAAGATAAAAATTGAAAAACAAACCACCACATGCACTCTTCAAATTTTAACAACATAATAAAGTTAGAAAGGCTTAATAAACAACCTTTTTTCATACAGATGGCAAATTTTTTTCTCAGACATAAAGTGGTATGTACCATATACAATAGCACAATACCACTATACAATCATATTTCAGACACATGTTTTGATGTGTTTGTAGACATTGAGGGGGGTGGTATATGTAAGTAGGATATTGTGATATAATCTGAATCATAGTGTTTTGTTGCTGTCTTCTCTAATTTCTTCCAATTACTTTATTGTTGTCGCTTTAAGATAATACCTATTTTCTTCCCTTTTGTGACCCTTGAATATACGGTTTACACATATACTGTTAATTTAGGAAAAATACATACATACATGGGGGTTTTAGAACTATGTTTCTTTCTTCCCTATGGATCTGCATTGATCTAACTCCCTGGATCTGGTCCCTTTCTGTGCTGTCGCTCAAAACACTATGCTGATTTTTTTTTTACTTTTTCCAGAGACTAAATGAATCAAAAATGCTCTAATTTCACCTTAATTCAAGTGTTAACTAGTTAGGCAAGTAGTAAATGCAATGGACATTTGTCTAAAAGTTTTTGGGAGAAGATTGTTTTATAATTTTGTTATACAAACATTTCCTTCACTCTCTCTTGAGGTAGGTACCAGCGCTTTCATTAGTGTCCACTCTTGTCTCCATTTCATCTCTGTCCTTACATTAAAAGGACATTCCCTTCCTGATTCGGGAAAAGAGCATAAACAACTAAATAAATAGATATGAAAAACAAATATAAAAAAATACCCATGGATGGGAAAGCAAGCCATAATAAGCATCCAAACTAGTGAGCAAAAAGTGGGGAAAAGTAGAGAACCACTAAACAGAAATAACTCTTGGAAGGTGAGCTAAGAGCAAAGGAATATTGCCTTTGCCTGCAGGACTGAGGCCACCACAACTGCATGTGCCTAGAAAGAAGTTCCCTGACTTCTTTCTTCCTGACTCAAAGGGCGGTTAGTGGGGGTACACCACCAAGACGTTGACAAGGAGGTGTCCCAACTTTTTTGTGGGTTCAGAGGGGTCTGCAAAGGAAAGGAGATGCGATGCAATCTGACCTCTGAATGAGATTCTGGAGGAGACATTATAGGAGCTGCAACCTATGCAAATATGCATAAATATGAGTCAATCTCTTCTTATTACAGCAACATATAATGCCAGCCCAGAATATAGGACCAGCTAGATAGCTGGGCGATTCTACCATCTTTGCGTGGCAGTAACAAAGATAGATACCCAAAATGGAAATAAGTAGTTGCCCCTGCACTGTTAACCAGGCAGTGATATAACAGAGGAGATACAAAATCTTAAAGTGTCATGGAAGGAAGAACATTTTTCCACAACCAGAATGTGAATATACCAAAATCCCAGTGTTTGTTTCTACAATTTAATGCTAGGAAATTCTATTTTCACTATTTTTTCTCTCTCCTATCATGGAAGAAATGAGTATTTTTAACTTTCATATAATCCTTAGAATGACTAAACTAATATTTTATTAATCTTTACGGATTTTCTCTAAGAGAATCTATACAGCAAGCGAAACACTTTGTTTATCCCAGGAGATTGCTTTTTTACAAAAAAAAGAAGAATGTTATATTCCACTTTAACCTTAAAATTATTTCAGGTTGCTATTGGACTTTAAAAGGTCTTTCTTGCTCTCCTCCTTTACAGACTCTTTGCACTTCTAGTAGAAAGCTAAAAATAAACTCACCAGCAAAACTCAAATACTGTTTCATGTATTAGAGACTACTGAAACTGATTGAATTTTTTTTAAAACTTCTTGACTTAAAGATCTAAAATAAACTTTAAAAAAGAATACTGTATCCCTCCAGCTCAGTTCAGTTTGAATCTCAGTCACCATGTTCCTTTGATAGTCTTTGTAAGTTGCAGGCACAGCCTCAAGCAAAGACAATTCAAAAAAAAAATGCTATAAGGATGCGTTTTTCATGCCAATAAGCAAGGGAGAAATTGGAATTCATGTGCCTGCCATGCAAGAAATATAATCATACTTACCAAAATAAAAATTAAAAAACAAAATATTTTAATAAGTTATATATTATTAGATATAATTCCAAGATAACGGTAGTTAAATAATATCATTACTATATTCTATACTGCATAGGGAAACAAATGCTATTTAATATTCTTAAATATGTAATGCAAATTTCTGTCACTATTGTATCATGATGCTACTTCGTAAAGCACCTCAGGGGTGGAGGGGGCCCATCACAGAAAACTGCAGTGGTTTTCTATTAAAAATCTGACCCAGTCCAGCCTTGTTTAATTCAGTTCTCAACAGTTAGTTGCTTATCTCAGAAAAGAAGGAACAAATATTTGAATACAAACAACAATCCTACATTAATAAATTGTTATGAGTGAACACCTTGAAATGATAATAATATGGAAATGCTAAAGATTTTAAGTCCCAAGGGTAACTTTAACAGGAATGTATTATATGTACATAGCATTGTATTTTCCTGAATGTATTTTCTACTTAAAATGGTAAGAGGAAGAAAAAGCTTTGTGACCTTTTCTTCTGTTGTGGGCAACAAGTTCTCCTAAAAAGATGAAGATTAATATTTCAGATTGTGCACACAAATCACAGAACATAACATTTTAAAGGCCTGGTTCATGTTTCACTGATGCTTTGTAAGACTTATCCAGCCAACTAAGAAAAATACTGATGGCACTGACAGCTCTTCAGAAATTCTCAGAGAAATCTGTTCTCCAATGGAGTCTATAGGTCTTACTAAACAGAAATCTGAAGGCATGCCAACAGGAAAACAATCCCTTGAGTCTTAGAAATGTTTAGAGTTTGGCTTGAATTTTAAGTCAGATTCCTTCCTGTCTTATTTATTTATTTATTGTCTCCCTCTCTTTTTCTTTCCTCCTTCCTTCCTTCCTTCCTTCCTTCCTTCCTTCCTCCCTCCCTTCCTCCCTTCCATTTTTCTTTTGTTAAGTACCTATATATACAAAGAACTAAGTTTTCTCTTGCCTTCCTCCATTTTTTGATACCAATTCCATTGTGCTCCATTTATTGTGTTCCATTATAAATTATAATAACAATGAGCTTTGCATTTCTGGCACTGGAGACCCCACAGCTGCAAACAACTGACAAATACTCAAAGACGTGCAAACCTGGAGCTTGATAGAACTGGTTTTAGGGTAAACGAAGAGAATGAAGAAATAGTATCTAACATAAGTAAAGGCGGCCATATATAGCAGATTTGGCTGTAATGTGGAGCTGCAGACCAATGAAGAAAGAGAAAAGTGTAAATGCATGTTAACAAACATATAAAAATGAATCACAGTGGATCCCAGAATGAGGAATAAGAAACCATCGACACGAACATCATATTCCTCCTGGCAACAGACTCGGATGCTGACAGTTTGCTGCTAACATCGGTGCCCACCACCAGCTCCAGAGTGAAGCCACCGACCTCAGGACCCCTAGGAGCAGGGGAAGGGTGAACACAACTGCAAGAAATGGTGTAGGATTGAAGTGTGCATATAACTAAATTAAACCACATTATTATTCATTCCTTTCCTATAAGAAACACATTTGGACTAATAATGATTAGACTTCTAAGACATCAGTTATACTAGCAATAAGTTCTTGTGTTTACTTATACATAAGGTGTGCTTTCTCTGCCTATGAGCAAGTTTTGAACGTAACATGTAAAATAGGTTTTATTCAACTTAAAATATAGGGCTAGCTGTCTGTAATATTTTTTAATGACAACTTGTAGGAAAATAGATGGAAAAAAAAGGACCAATGAAGAACCTCATTTAAATAAGTAATTCCTGCTTTTGAATGGGTTGAACTCACATTTGCTATCTGAACTGAAGTGACGAAATAGTGACTAGATTGAATTGTGACTACAAACCTATTGTATCTCCAATTTTATTTTGTTGTTTTTGCAGAGTGTTTGGATAATTTTGACCTGAACAACAGAGAAATACTCAGGAATGGATGCTTACGCATTGTCAATATTCACTATGATAGCGTTTACCCAGTAAGAGGGAAGCATATCCCTTGGTCCTCTCTATATAGAGATAAGGTTGCCTTATCTCCACGCCTTGCCTCACAGATCTCTCAGGTCTAACATTCGTCCGTCTCTGAGAATGGAAATCTGTGAACAGAGGTTCCTTTTCTTGTGCAGACTTGTATAGAAAGCATGGAAGGACTCAGCCTCCCAGTACTTTTAAAGGATCAGATTTGCCCTTGTAATCCCGAGGTATTCAGAGGAAGGTATGGAATAGTAGATTTTGTCTCTTTTTTTTTTTTTTTTGGCCTGAGCAAACACATTGATTAGTGTGCTATCACTTTCTCAAATCCAAAATAACTGCGCTTCAGCAAATATCTTGGGAATCCTAAGTGCAGCCTTTTGTACTCAGCAAAATCATCCTGAAGGCCAAACCAATAGGTAATTGAGGACATAAACACGTTTGTGGAGATTGTACAGATCAAAGCCTTGCATGGAAGAAGTTCCCAAGTTTTAATTTTCCAGTTTAATTTATCTTTCCAAACAAACATTACACATGCTGAGGACTTGCTTTCCAGGAAGTACATCTGACTGCCACTACATGGGAAGTAGTGAACGAATTTCTTACTTTGCTTTTCTTTGCTTGTGCACCTTTGATTGAACTTTTTTGCTCGACCAGTCAAAAGAGGGGCTTATCCCGCTGGATTCAGCATTGGTGGGACCTCACCTTGAGTCCTGTGTGGAGCTCTGGGCCCCACAACTTCAGAAGGGTGTAAGGGTCCTTGAGTGCGTCCAGGGGAGGGCAACCTAAGTGGTGATGGGGCTGGCAGGGATGGCCTGTGGGGAGGGGCTGAGGGCTCTCGGTCCATCTGGGTTGGAGAGAAGGGGGCTGAGGGGCGACCTCATGGCTCTCTGCAGCCTCCTGAGGAGGGGACGTGGGGAGGGAGGTGCTGAGCTCTTCTCCCTGGTCCATCGATAGGATGCGTGGGGATGGCTCAAAGCAGCGCCAGGGGAGGTGTAGGCTGGACATGAGGAAGCATTTCTTTACTGAGAGGGTGGTCAAACCCTGGAACAGGCTTCCTAGAGAGGTGGTCGATGCATCAAGCCTGTCAGTGTTTAAGAAGCATTTGGACAATGCCTTCAGCCCTGAAGCGGTGAAGAAGTTGGAGTAGATGATCATGGTAGGTTCCTTCCAACTGAAATAGTTCTATTCTATTTTATTCTGTTCTGTTCTGTTCTTTTCAACTGTCTTTATCTCAATCCATGAGTTTTCTTGCTTTTGTTGTTCCAGTTCTCTGCCCCATCCCACTGGGGGGGAGTGAGAAAGCAGATGTAAGATGTTTAGCTACCTACCAGGATTAACACACAGCAGGACATTAACTATAGAATCATAGAATCATTTGCGTTGGAAAAACCCCTTAAGATCATAGAGACCAACCATAAATCTAACATTGGCAGGTCCACCACTAAACCTTCTCCCTAAGTACCACGTCACTGAATCACAGAATCGATTTGGTTGGAAGAGACCTCTGGGATCACCGAGTCCAACCTTTGCCCTAACACTACCATGTCACCTAGACCATGGCACTAAGTGCCGCCTCCAGTCTTTTCCTAAACACCTCCAGGGATGGTGACACCCTCACCTCCCTGGGCAGCCCATCCCAATGCCTAACCACCCTTTCTGTGAAGAAATTTTTGCTAATATCCAATCTAAACCTCCCCTGGCACTAAAAAAGCGTTTTTATAGATACATATAACTACTATGCGATTTTAATACAATAATTATATATGTAATGCAATATATATGTGTGTATACATAAAATGTATGTATGTGTGTATAAAGGTTTCCATGTGTATATATGTACATGTGTGTGCTCTTACTACAGATATGTAACTTGAACTTCCAATGATCAGGCAGCAGTGCCCTTCCCTGTACCCACACAGACACACAACACTCGCACAAGCCTGAGCAGCACCAACAGCCCCATCCTGCTCCTCCTCTCCAGCTACTCTGGGTCAAAGTCTGCTAGCGGAACACTCACAACACATGGGTATCTCCTGTACCTGTGGCCTTAGGCACTTAACCTACGCAGTAGCTGACCCCTGATCTCCTCCTGTTGATGCACTTGGACCTTCAGGCCCCTGAGGTTTGTGGTCCTCCTCCAGTTGCTGGCACGCAGATAATTTATCTCTTTTTTCCTCTATTTTCCTATGCTTGTTCCTCCTTGATTCACCTTTATGCCTCCACATGGTCCTTTCCCTGAACAGCTCACACCAAGTCTCACACATTGCCACAATCTGCTTATAAAGCGCCCCATGATACGCTTTACGAAGTCCCAAAATCCTCTTCCCCTTGCTCAGTGCGCTCCATTCTCACTGTGATTAGGTTCCTACACTTACCATTGCTCCTTGGATGACCTCAAGGTCCCAGAGTTTAGGTGGTCAGCCCTAACCTCACAACCACAACTAATAGCATAGGTAGACCTGCCTCCTCCCTAGGTATATGTGACCATAACAAACCCCACAAGACACACAAGTTCTCCTTTTTTTTTTCAGAGTTAGGTATGCAGAACTGGTCACTGACATCCTGTGCTATAGTGCTCTATATGGATGCTGTCACCAAACCTGGTTTGCTGGGGTTTATCCTAGTACTGCCCCTGGGAGCTTGGTTGTGATTTGATACAAGAACACTGCTGTCCAAAAGGCAAGATGCAAAATGGGAAAACAGGTTAGAGAAGGAGAAGTATTCACAAATAACATTTTTATCCCAATATTCGTATTGCCATTTTCAGTCTCTAGTAGCCTTTGATCGTAAAGTTAGTATTTCATAATGAGCTGATCTGCATTTTTTACTGACTTCTGAAACGGAACATGCAAGGATCAATAGGAAGCTAAGCCTGATAGTTGCCTCCTGATAGGTTAGCTTCATGAGGCTCAGAAGATGGCATATATCATTAGTGACAGATTCAGCTACAGATTTTTATCATTGGCAGAATGATGTAACCCTCATTACAAAAGAACATTGTTTAATTGATCCATTTGCTCCCAGCAGTCCTGGGTTTTTTTCCCTTACAACATAAAGGCCAAATTGCAGTTCAGCTTCAATCAAGTGAAAACATTATATTTTTGAATAATAGTCTCTGCACATTTTAATTACCATGGTTTAAATATGAGAAAATCATTATACAACTAATGTTACAAATGCTGCCAGAGGACATTTTAAATAATAGTTAAATTAGTGCAGAGAAACCATGAAAGGATTCTTTTCCTTTTTTTTTTAATGTACTGGCCCCCAACCTTTTCCTAGTTCCCAAATCTTTCTTTAGGTTTTCCAGAGTTCACTCAGCTTGGCATACAAGTCTTATCTTTACCACCTGAAACACATATGAACAAGAGAGATTTTTATTCGCAATTACGGTGAAAGTCTTAAAGCAACAAGTGTTGTAATTAAGTCAGGCAAACCGATGTATTGTACATAGGTAATAATGATAACCCTCACAGTTTCTTGCTAAAGGTTGAATATACTGCATAGAATTTCAACAAAATGCCTGCAGCTTCTAAATGACTTTAAATAGGCAATCGTTTTAGAAAGGGGAACTAATAACTTCTTCCCTCACCACATGGAATTCTGTGGGAGAAAAAAAGAAACAAACATTTTTTTCTACAAAAGGCAATTATAAAGAAACAAAAATTACCCAAAGTGCATCCTCTGTGACTGACCAGAAGGCAAACTGAAAACAAGTTACTCCAAAGGTCTACTGGGGCATTGGCAAGAATAAAGCGTTTTCTGCTGTGGCTTATTTCTCACCTCTTACATTTCAAGTAACAGAATCTGTTGGCTTAAAGATCGAATCTCTTTAAGCAGCTTAATTTTTTTGCACCAAACTCTACCCTGCTACCTCTCCCCAGAACAATAAAACACCTGAAGCCTTCCCTTGCTAGAAAGTAATTCATCTCCTCCCCTCTCAGGCCTTGCCAAATCAAGCGTCGAGCAGAATATACAAGAATATATTGAACAATTTGGTTACAGTTCC
>NW_009604581.1:1037-1482 GCF_000690535.1 Cariama cristata | reverse complement strand
GGACTAGGATTGGAGCCAGCCGCACCCAGACTCCTCCCTGAGAAGGAGTTTAGAAAGCAAGGGGGTCCTTTCTGAACCTCGTGACTCAGCAGGAGGGTCTCCCTGCTCCTTGAAAATTCAGTGGGAGAGAAGCTCGCCGTAGAAAAGGGGACGCCCTTGGCCGAGGCGTTGCAAAATTGAGGAAAGCTGTATGGTACAGCGAAATTAGGTAAAAAACGCGCAGTGGCCTTGTGCCAAGAGGAATGGCCGTACGGTACTAGAACTGCTGGGGCAGGCCCCCAGGAAATTTGGCCACGACGTGGAACATTACAATTAGATTCTTGGGAGGTGTGGGATAATTGGGTCTATGACCTCCAGAAAGAGGATAGTCGAAAATGAGTAGGAAAACCTCAAGGGAGACCTTCAGCTGCAGCGATGGGGAGTAATTTAACCGAGGCGCCTGCAA
>NW_009604581.1:0-903 GCF_000690535.1 Cariama cristata | reverse complement strand
GGGTGGAGAGTGTATGTGCTAAATCTTCTTCCTCCGCTTCAGCGTTCCATGTATACACCCATCGCCCCTGGAACCTCGGAGAGTTGGTTATGGGGGGAAATCGGATGCCTGAGTTAAAGGAAGATGCAAGTCGAAGCACATTCTTCTTTTTCAGTATCTGTTCGGAGCCCCTGGAACCTCGGAGAGTTGGTTATGGGGGGAAATCGGATGCCTGAGTTAAAGGAAGATGCAAGTCGAAGCACATTCTTCTTTTTCAGTATCTGTTCGGAATGTAACGCACCCTGGGCCCATGTTAACCGGTTACTGAGAGTTGTTCCTCCAGACAGACAGGTAAGGTCATGGAAAGGAACGTGGAATTAACCCTACAGGGCGGGGGAAGTCGGGCTGCCTGGCCTCAGGTTGGTCCTGGTGGGGATGGTAATAATGAAACAAGAGAGAACTGCCAAACAGGGGTTGGAGATCTGATGAACGGGGTTAGAGTCTGCGAGGAAATAAGAGTAAATTGAACTAAAATAAAACATGTAGACAGAGGCCAGAGGAACACCCCAGCGCCTACTGGGAAAGATTGCAACAAGCTTTGTTGGAGGATGGGGGGATGCCCCCCCCAATTTTAATAATGCTCTCCCTATCAGTGTCTTTGAGGACTAAGTTGCCCTTGATATAAGGAAATACTTCAAAGAAGGGGACATCGGTTTGTGGGTGGCAGCTTTAGTGAGGAATTTGCAAGTGAAAGATGAGGGACGAGGCAGGGGAAACCGAGCTGAGGATTCAGACCTCGCTCAGACAACAGAAGAAAAAGGATGCGGGAAAATCACAGAAGGGAATGTTGTTACTGTGGAAATCTGGGACGTTCGCAATGAGAATGCCCGCTTCGTCCCTGTGGGCTGATAAGGAAAGCAAGCT
>NW_009604580.1:12102-13015 GCF_000690535.1 Cariama cristata | reverse complement strand
TATCAAACTGCAAGTGCTCCACTGCCCCGGTCCTAGGACTCAGTGCCACTGCCAGGAAAAAGAAAAGAAGGAAAGAGGAACAATGTACAGAACACCTTTATATTTATATTTAAGAAATCATAATAATTAATAATAATAATAATTGAACTGCTGATGGTGAATAAAGCAAAACACACTGTCCTTCTCTGATGACTCACAGTGACAAGCTACTGGATTTTCTACATCAATGCAAAATACATGAAAACATTAGAAAAAAGAATAAGAAACAAAGAGAATGAAATAATAATCTTGTAAGAAAAAAATGCATTTGAGAAATATTCACCTAGGTTGTGTGTGGTTGTCCCCTCCCCTCAGGTAACATTTTGGAAATGATACAACTTCATTGCAGTTCAAACAACAGTAAAAACAGAAAGAAGAGAAAATAAATAAATAAGGACCATATTAAATACCTATGTGGACTGGAAATGAATCCAATTGCAGATATAAAACCTTT
This sequence comes from Cariama cristata, assembly GCF_000690535.1. Classification (NCBI taxonomy): domain Eukaryota; kingdom Metazoa; phylum Chordata; class Aves; order Cariamiformes; family Cariamidae; genus Cariama; species Cariama cristata. The sequence goes on along the minus strand of NW_009604580.1, from coordinate 12,522 downwards.
GTAATTCTATATAGAGTTTAAACAGAAGTCATGTATATTTAATTTATTTTGTTAAACAAGAAAAAAATGTATGGTATTTTCCTTGAAGCAGGCATTTCTATACATATTTTTGATCAAAGAAAATAAAATCTTTTTTTTTCAGGCTCTGTAGGTACCATGCTCAGAATACACTCAATGTAGCATGTGACCAGCTGTACTTCTTCTAACCTGAAGGTCCTCTATCTCTATGCCTTTTTACACTGGCCACGTCTATTAACATCATCTCAGGTACCGCTGGTGCCATCTTTTGCATCAGAAACTGACTTTTCCCACTGTTTATATTCTGGCTGTGAGTGTCTACAGTGGCCAGATCACTTCTCATGGACCCCTTGTCATCCTCAGTAGTAAAGTTCTCTACTCACAGGGAAATCTGTTTCACTA
>NW_009604580.1:0-12071 GCF_000690535.1 Cariama cristata | reverse complement strand
TCTTTGTTGCTTTTTTTTTTTTTTGTGGGGGGGGGGGGGAAGAAGGAGGTTGCATTTCTTTTTTAAGCACAAATCTGCAGTAGATTCTCTTTTTAGAACAAAATTTTGTAAATCAAAACATAATAGTTCGTGGGTCAGTAAAATGAACTTCGGTCTCGGGGTGCTTGGATGGGGGAAAATATGAAATGTAGGTGAAACAATTAATTTGTAAACGCAGCTGCTGGAGGTGCCAGCGAAGGGTGAGTTGGGTGCAGTAAGAAGAGCACATGGGGAGCTGCTCCTCTCCAGGAGGGCTCACACCTTCGTTCTGCTGCGTGCCACAGAGAGGCACCCAACCCTTCAGTGGTCAAAATTTTTATTAGAGAAGGCAGGGTCAGCAATGCTGCAACTGTTTGCTGTTCACTTGAGTTGCACTTAAAGTTTGCGGGTAAAAAAAACCCTGAAAATTTGAAACATGCCAATTTTTAATTTGAAATCACTTCCTTCTCAAGTTTGTTCCACGAAAGAGAACTTCAACAAACCAGCTACTCCATTTAAAAGTGAAACACTTCATTTAACCTGAAACAAAACAGTGCTTTAGGCTTTGCTTCTCTCTAAATGTTTCTGAAAGTATTTGCTCTGGGTTGACCTGCAGTGATTTTTCTACTGGCTTGTTTGAATCACCAGCAAACCAAACATTTCCCTGTTTGCTCAGCCATAGCGCTGTGAGATGAGGCCCCGATTCAGCAAAGCATGTAAACTCTGGCTTTCCTTCACCAGTACATGCTGGTCCAAAAAGTCCCTTTTTTGCCTTAACCACCTGGATCAGTGGCTCCACCCCTGCACACTCTGCCGGTGCTGGCTGGAGCCATCTGATAACTCTGGGGAAGGGGAGGAGGAGGAGGAGGAGGAAGTAGAAGAGGGAGACCTTCATACTCAAGTGGAGTTTACCAACTGGTGCTGTTGCAATACGGTACTGCGTAGCACACTCTGCTGCTTTCCTGTATGCGGTAGTAGGAAATCTATGTTATAACCTCTACAGGAAGACCATCCCTCACGATGGTCTTCCCGTAGAGGTTATAATAAAGCACCCCATGGCTAATTATTTATTTTTTTTTTTTCGGCAGGAAGGATCAGTTACACTTTGCTAACACAAATTTATGAAGTCCATAAAAGCTAAATTCAGATCATGAGTGTCTTTGTATGCATCCTCTCGGCTTCAGGGAGACTTAAATGTGAGCATTGAGGGCTCTGTTCAGATATAAGGCATGATTTAGGCATGTTGTTCTTAATGGCTATAGTTTATTGAGTCATTTCATTACAAAAAAAAAAAACCAAACAAAAAGCCTTTATACACTAAGTGCATCACCTTTATTTGAAGAAGGCAGTAGGTGGTTTTTTCCACGAGAGATGCTAAGGGCTACATCTCATATCTCATGCCTATGGGAAGCTACTTACTGCACCATAGCACGTCCCAAGCTGCCACACATTTCAGCAGAATTAAGGGCATGGCAGAAGGCAGGATTCACCTGTAAGCCCATGGCCCTTCTCTGCTCTCTGTGCCAATGCTGCAGCGAGAGGACGCTTCTAACACATACTGCGTTAGCAGTGCTGATACCAGCTTCAAAGGTGGAGGTGAACACTGGTTTTGTACAGTTCAACTCTACGCAAACTCTAAGAGACTGTCTTATGACACTTTTTCAAATGGCAGCTATATCGCTGACCCTCAGAGAGAGGGTTAGTGGGTTAAAAGAAGCAATCCTGCATTTCCCATACAGCACAATCTTCCACACTAAGCGTAGCGCTCGCCACCGCTGCCTTCTGCCCTTTGTGATCCAGCTCCATAGTGTTGTATCATGCAGTCAAAAACTTTGCGTATTGCCCGATGGCTCAAGTGGAAGGAGTGGCTTCTTCCTGCCCTTTAGAGCTCCTGCCTTTAGAGACAAATCTCTAGTGATGCTGACAGAGAGATTTCCAAAGGCAAACATTGCAGTAAACCACCCAGCATGGACAATGCAACAGCCCAGTGCAGCTGCAGCTCTCAATCACGGCACTGAGGAGACATCTCTGGTTTTGGATGCACCATGTGAGATGCTCTAAAGGTCTTGACTTGCAGAAAGTATGGGGTTTTCATCCTGCCTTGAGTATCAGCTCCCTCTTGACCATCTCCTGTTGGGTACCCAAATGGTGTGAAATTTCCCCCTAGGAAAGTAACATCATACCCCCTATTTAAGAGGAGCTGTATATACTGTCTGGGCCTTGTGCTGGCTTGCTGTGCCTGGGTGGATTTTGCATTTCTGAGGAATTATTTTGCCTCCACAGGGTACCTGTAAGTGGTCTTAAGAGTCACTCTGTCCCATGCCCTGTTGCATGTCATTTCTTTTTAGGGCTTGTTTGCAAAGTCTTCCTTAGTCTAAATAAATTCAGCCAGGTCCTGCTCGTGTTTGAATTTGTTTTTCTTCAGTGGGACAAGATTTGGACTAATTTTCACTCATGAATAGAGGGTGTTGAAAGAAAACCATAGTGTTGCCATTAGCTACTGACCCTCTTTTGAATACAGAAGGTTTTTATTTTATGTATATGTATACATATACATATAGACATATAGATGTACATGCCAGGCTGTGATACAGAAGGTAGTTGTACTTTTAAAGCCATAGGCCTTCAAAGATCAAAGGAATTTTAGGCTTAAAACTCACTGTCTTTGTTTATTTTATTTGCATTACAGATCAAACATGGCCTTACATGCAAGTTTGTGTGTGGCATTTTTAAACTTTGTATGGACAATCTTTGTACGGTCAGGCCCTTTCAAACTGAAAACTTTTATCAGACATTGAAAATAAAAAGCGTTATGTGATTTTTAGCCCATGGCAAATACGGTAACTGAACACATCAAAATGAGACAGGATGGCAGACCGTGTCTATGTCTGTGGCTGTGTAATAAAAGTTACAGAAGAAAAGGAATAAAAGCCTGGAATTGTGTTAATAGATGATAGAGTTCTATAAACTTACTTGGTTTTGAAAGGGAGGATGGCTGTGCGTGTGTGTGCGAGGGTGTGCCTGTGTGTGCATTAGCACACAAAGCAGACAATATTGCAAAATTACCTTTGCACCACAACTTGGTCTAATATTTTGCATAGGTGCTGTGAATGTAGCAGAGGCATTATTTTTCTAATGGTTTGGAAAAGGTTTCTGTTTTTTAGTGAAAAAGGGACTGGTTTTGATCTCTTCACCTCTAGAGCCAAATGCTATAGTTGCACCAGGAGCCAAACTGCAATTAGCAAGATGAAATTTTGGGGTCCCTGGAGCTTATGACCAAACTCCAGCGCCTGGAGTGGAGCAGGGATTTCAAGGTCAAGCCCAGCACCTCCACACCTTCAAGGCAAACGTGTGAGTGTCGCACTACTCACTCCAGAGGCAGCAAACATCCGAGCTCTGACATCTTAAGTTCAGAAAAGCTGGCCCTCATCCAAAGTTCATCTTGACCTGACCTGGACCTCAGACCCAAAGAGCCCTGTGCAGAAATTGCACACTTGGGGTGGGAGAGAGGAAATATTGCTCTGTTGGCTCCATTTCTGTGGCTGTCTGAAACTCTTCAGAGGTTTGAAATACTGGAATAAAGCCCCGGGAGACATGTAGCAGTGAGCAAAAACTGGGAGGTGGTCAAAGGTTAATGGGGAATTTATCATGGCTTTCCTGTCTGGGCATCACCTTTGCCTACATGGGGTACGTTGAGTGTGCTCAGGATGCCAAATTACCCAAAGACGATGATTATTCCACATACAGAGCCTGTTCCAGCTCTTGCAGTTGCCAGTGGGAAAAAATCCCTGCAATGTCCATTGGGAAATCAATCGGACACATGAAGTCATTGAAAGATTTTTACATATTTGCTCTGGCTGGCCCATTGGCAGAGAAAGACGTGACAGGAATTAATGGCCAGACTATGAAGCCAGACACATTTAAGTGGGAAATGCACACGTTTTGGAATGAGCTATCAAAGGCATGGGTAGACACTGTGTCTCTCAAAATCTTCGAAACACTCAAGACTAGGTGCTTTGTGGACAGGGTGTTTCAGTCGGGTACAAGATTTTGGGAATGTTATTAGGATAAAGGGATACATCCAGTCCAGATGGGGTCATCTAGTGGTTCCTTCTATCCCTAAAGAAATGTAGTTGAGCTGCAGAGAAAAGGAGATGCAAGTGCAGGTCCCCTGCACCCATCTGCACTGCTCCTGGTGAGTGCCGTGACTGCACGCGTGCACGGCAGACCGTATCACCACAGACCTTATGGCAACCCTTGGCTCATGGCAGCCTTGCTTAGGCTGCACACCCAGCTCCGCTTGCCTCCAGACTGTCAGTATGTAATCTCAGCACTTTCCTGCGTGTTACTACAGCAATGATGTTATTTATACAAACTGCGGCTGTGCATTGACATTTACTGCGTCTGCAGGAAACCCCTTGCCTAAACAGCAGCGCAGCCCTGTGTGTACACACACACCCCTTCTACGCTATCAGCATTTAGAAAATCTTACTGGATTCACTCCAATTAGTGTCATGAAGGATTTACATGTGAATTTGAATGTAAACACATGCAGTTAATGGCCTTGCTCAGTTGCATGAACTGGTTTTGCCATGCATAGGAACCAGCCAGGATCCTGCCCTGCCCTTGCCCTGGGGTGGACACAGCTCACCCCTACACACTCATTCGGACATGAGGGGTTGTACGTTGGGTTGTACAGTTTGGCCAAAGTGTTCCTGCAGATCTCCTACGTGAATGGGATCCCAGTGGGTGTTGGAGTCACAGTGAGAGCGCTTGCGTGCGTTTCTCTGCAGATCAGTGGATGTAGTGAGGGTGTGAGGGGGATAGTCATAAAAACACCCAGCTTTATGGAGTGGGTTTCACCTATAGATCTCAGCAACAGTTTCACAGAGGAAGAAATGAGGCATGAAGGTACTGGCTAGGGTTAGGGTCTGTCATCCAAATGTGCTGGGATGCACCCAGGCCACCTGCCAGGACAGTTGTGTATTCTGGACCTGCCAGAAAATGCTACTAATTAGGAAGCTGTAGGTATTTCAGACTTTCTCTTCATCTTACCTTACCAGCAAAGCATTTCTTGAGCCAAGATTCTCAGCTTTTAAAAGTTTGCTATACATGTAAAAAAAAAAAAAAACAAAAAAAAACAACCCACAAAGGAAGCGGATTATTGTAGTTGAAAATAAGAAATAATGGCTGATAAAACCATTGCCTTGACTGTTAAGTGGCACATACATATTTTCTACGCATAGAGTGGAGTCTGGAGGAAAGCAGATGCCCATTTTACATTTTGTGTTTCGCCAAAACAAAATTGTGTGTGTTTACCAGCTTCGGGTCTCTGAGAGCAATACAAGGAGCTATGACCTTTATTTGTCCTTACTTTAGCTTGTACACTTTTTCTTTCTTTTCTCTTTTCCTTTCTGCCAGTCTGTTGTAATTAGGATTTAACACATCCCCCAATATAGGTGGACATCAACAAAGCAACGAATATTCTTTTTTTTCCCATTTTTGCTAACCAAATCCAGTCCAAAGTGCTATTTCTATCTGAGCTGATCTATGCTTTAGTGAGAGGAGTAATAAATAACACTTTAGACCAGGCTTCAAAATGCCTTTTTTTCCCTTTGATCTGAGTAATTAAAGTCAAGCTGCTGTTCCTGAGTGTTTTCTGATGGAATTACATGAGTTACACAGCTCTTCATTTGTATGTTATTAAGCATTATGTTTTATTGCTGCTGTTCAAACAATTAGTACCTAAATATGCCCCATATTCTCATAAAGAGGCAGTAGCAGTGTTAATGTTAATGCCCTGGTTAACAGTTTGTTTCCATCCAGAGTCCGCCATCGTGCTCGAATGCCATTTAATATCAATCAGATCTTTACTGATGCCCTTCTGAAGTCGTTCTCTTCTGCAGCCATTTAACTGTGCAGCGAAGTGAGGATAACTTGAACAATAAAGTTAAGTAAAAATGGCATTTCTCTTAACACAGGAATTTTTTAAAGTTCATTGCAAGTTTTGGTTATAAAAAGGCCAGTGCTTCATGGTGATCGGTCATTTTGACATTTTTATGGTGTTTTTATTACCCCTGGCTCATTTCCATACTAAAGAGAACATTTGTAACAATACTTGCTCGCTCTGTTATGATTAGGATTGTGTTTTGCCGCGCTTTGTTCGGTTGTTGCTGCACTCAGTAATGCTCTTGGCACACGTCCTCCCAGACCCTGCGGTGTGTTTATTCAAAAGGAAGGAAAAAGAAGTGTCTACTAAAACAATAAACTACTACTGCTTGCGTTAACATGGCCATAACTTCCTTGTTCTGCAGACAATCAGTTAGCAAAGCTGTTAGGTAAACTTGCTCCTTCACTGTTGAAAAAATAAATATTCATGAAGCTTGCAGCCACGTTTTCCTGTGCTTTATTATCAGGTTGAAAATGGTGAAGGATTTTAAAGCTAATGATTTGACCAGAGAGATAAGGATGGAGGCCCCGATCCTGAAACCAGTGGGAGCTGGCATCTGAAATATTGCTGAGGACCTCGGTTAACAGTTTAAGGCAAATTTTGCTGAGTTACTTCGATATTAATGTTATTAATATTGAAAATTGAAAACACGAATATTTTCACTCATGCTGCCTAAGACAGGAGGCGAACGTGAAAAGAGGAGTTGTGAACGGTAAGGAGGAGCAATTAAAAAAGAAGAGGAGAGGTGACCTGTCACAGGAGGTTTCCAGGGTAAAGTCAAGTCATTGCTTTGGCCAGTCTGCGTGGGTTGGAGTCCAGGAGGCAGCCAGGGGCTGCTGCGGGGTGCTCTCCCAACACCCGAGGGACAATCCAGAGCATTCAATGCCCATTATAACTGCAGAACATCTTTAATTCAAAGCATGTTCTTGCCTTGCCTGGATTTAGGCATTGGAATGGGCTACCCAGGCAGGCGGTGGAGTCACCATCCCTGGAGGTGTTTAAGAAAAGACTGGAGGTGGCACTTAGTGCCGTGGTCTAGTTGACATGGTGGTGTTAGGGCAAAGCTTGGTCTCTTCCAACCTAAACGATGCTGTGATTCTGTGATTTCAAAGAGAAATAAGGATGTGTTTTAAGGCCTAGAGTCATCCTTCTTAAGCAAGGTAGTAAAGTTAGGGACAGAGTAATCATAGGCTTCCTTAAATAGGGAAGAGAAATCGGCACTTCCCGAAGGTGGTTTGGTTACTGGGTGGAGAGAAAGACCCCCAGTAGTGTTACTGTTCCACTAAAGCCAATGAGATAAGCTAAATTTGTCATCAGGTACCATAAAACAAAAGGATGAACCTCGCTTTGGCACTGAAATACAATGCTGGAAAATTACAAAAGTATGCAGCAAATTGGTGAAGTGTCTATCTACGTTAAATTTGCCCAAATCTGATAGAGACCTCAGCAAATAATTGTGACTTTCCCTGTGTCCTGCAGCATCCCTCTGAGCCTGGTGTTCTCCTGAACTCTCCCTGCCTGAATTTTCTGTGATTCTGTAATAGGAAACAAAATGAGAGAACCAGAGGGGAGAGGCGTGGAGGGTGGGATTGCCTGTTGGTACAAGTCCCAGCTTTCATCGCACGGTTCCAGCCACCGTTTGCTGGCCCAGGCCCTGTGCTGCCAGGGGAACACAAATTGCCCTCCGTCATGGTTCAATAACAGCAAAGAGCTCTCCTGCTTGACATCAGAAGAGGCGCATTTTGATGTTTATCTGAAACTCTCTTCCAAATGTGCGTGCACAATAGAGGCTGCGTGTAAGGACAGGTTCAACCCAGTATCACAGAGAAGTGAAAAAACACTTTTCTCTCGTTTTGGTGTCTTACAGCCTAATACTCCCATATGCCAGAAAAGATTTGTAAGGGGCCATAAAGTCAGCACAACTCTGTTTGCACTTGCTTTTTGATTCCTTGACAGTGCTGCTGGGGCCTCTGAGCAAACACGACTCTGCGGTCAGCATTTAAAGTGCCAGCCCTGCAGCGTTTAATCTGATTTGCCATCTCTGCTAGAACTGGCACCTAAAAACCAAAAGGCAGAAAATCACGTGGGCAAAACAAGGTCAAAATGGCACTTATAAATAACCTACTTGTTAGATAATTTTAGGAGAAAAGATGACATACGTTGTGTAGGAAAATGACTGAGTGCCTCTCTCCGTTTCCAGAGTGGCTGCACTTCAGACACCTTTGCTCACTTATTCTCACTGCACCCTTGTGAATTACAGCAATAATTACTCTCACTGTATAGAAAGGACATTGAAATACAGAGAAAGGAAAAGGTTTTTTTGAAGCAGGAAGAGCAGAGATTTGGACTTGGATCCATACACTCAATTAATGTCTGTCCAAAGCCATCACCTTCCTCATTACATATATCAGCAGTGCTTCTTTGGCACAGGGAAATCACAGGACATGTACTGCCTTTCAGATCATCAGGGCTAGCAAACCAAGACCAAGATCAATTGTTTCCCACACCTGAGCTGGTGACAGAGAGAAGATACTGGAGGCCGTACTGGGGTGGCTGTGTCCCAGTGCTGAGCTCAGTTTCTCAGTCAGTGGAAGGCATAGCAGGTTTGTTATTCCATTGAGGGTCTTGACTTATCTTTGTTTCTCCCAAAACATGGTCAAAAAACGTTTAGATGTGGTACTTCAAGACATGGTTTAGTGGACATGGTGGCATCAGGTATACGGTTGGACTTGATGATCTTTGAGGTCTCTTCCAACCATAATGATTCTATGATTCTATGATTCTATGATCTAAAAGGTCGAGCTGTTTCCCCAGCCGCTGGGTGAGACCATCAGAGTGGTTTGGATTGAACTTGGCCTCATGGAAATCACTGAGAGTCTTATGCTGGCCTTCTTGTGAGGATAGCGCATTCCCCTTAAGAAGCTAGCAACTTTCTGGTAACTGTTGTCATCAGCACTGAGCAATGTCTTTTTTTTTTCCTTTTTTCCTTTTTTTTTTTTTTTCCCCTTTTTTCTCCTGCACAAGTACATGCAAGAGAAATAGGAGGGGAAACTTTGCTTTGCACCATCCTGGAGGAACTGTGCAAGATGTGGCAACATTAAACCTTTGTTCTACAGCTACTACAGCGAGTCAGTTGTGTGTGGTTCCCACTCACACACATCCAGCATTCAAAAGATTTTATCAAAGACCATGCGCTGTCCTTAAGAGAGCTGGGGGAAAAAAATCATGATAAAAAATTCACATTTCAACTAGCATTAAATGGAAACTTTGCCAAGCAGATTCAAATTATTTAATAAACACTGATAAGTCCCTCCAGGAGTATCAGGCAACAAATGATAGACAATATTTTGGCAGTGAAGAGAAGTGGCTGCTTCCAACAATTATGGATGACCAGACTATCTAGGAAACATGTTTGGATTGTTAATCTTGATAGTTTTTCGTTGTTGAGTTTGTAGCTGGAGGCACCAGTACAGGGAAAACTCTCTCAGATGTGGATTTTTTGTAACCATGTGGTGTTATATTTTGAATGTTCAGTTATTCAGAATTTTTAAAAGATGGTCACAAAAATTTTATTTTCCAAAACCTTCAGTTTTTGCACCATTTAAAAAGTTTAAGTATAAAGATATATTCTTGATGCTTTTTATTTTTCCAGAAACCAACGAAAAGTATTTACAGAGACAAAACATGTTATTGCAGTTTTCAATCATGAAGTTACAACTATCATTTTAGGATGGTTGCTTTAATATACGTGTCACCAGTATTGGGTGATAGGGAAACCCATTCTATCGTTTCCAAGACTGTCAATATTTGAGCTGTCCTATGGTTGTACTTGTAATACTGTAAGTTGATGCTGCTAGGTTATTCCACAGTATTTGGAGCTCAGAAACTAGATGTTTTTTTAAAACGCAGTGGATTTTGGGCGTTGGAGACATGTTTTGGTCTTTGCCTCTGGCAATACCTGTGCAGTGTATAAGGAGGACTAGTCAATACTTCCCATTTTTCCAAGGGGAACTATCGGACAGTAGAAGCACTGAAGTCCATCAGTCTTCATGGGACCCACAGCCTGGAGTGCTCTTCTGTACAACCCTTCTCTCACAATCCAAGTAGCGTTTCTTTTTAAAATACACCCAGAGGGTTTGCCACCCTTTAAGATGACAATCTGGTAGTTGTAACTCTCACTCAAGGTGTGGGAGAAGGTCTCCGTACATTCCAGTCCCTGTAAATTTTCCAACCAGAGCCCTGTAAATTGCCCCAAATGTTGACTTACTGGGCACCCTCGGATAGGCATCCTGATGCTTGCTTTTGCGTGGGGATGAAAACAAGAGTTGGGGACCCGGCAGGGAAAGGAGGCAAATGACTTTCTTTCAGAGTTCAGGGTGAATCCGCATGAGAGCTGTGCAGATGACACCCCAGCCCTCCCCATCTCCTTGCAGCCACCTTGATTCCCCCTGGACCCTCAGCAGTTATGTGCACGATGGCTTTGGAGATGGGAGGGGCCCTATTGCCCTGGGACAGGTTATCACATCTCTCATGTTCTGCGTCCAGGAACAGTAATGTCAGCTCTGCTGGAAGGCTGGAAGAGATGGGCTGAAAATGGCTTCATCTAAAGTATCTAATGCAGGCAAGCTAGGGAGAAAGCAAGTTGCCAGGACCCATATTTGGAAGTCTTTCATGGCCATCATCTGCCATCATCTCAAGCCAAGAATCATAAGCATTATAACAAGAAGATATACTTGAGCACAGAGGATTACAGTTTTCTCAAGGATTGTTGACATAAACCCCGTAGTGGGTAGAGCTTAACATAGTTTATGATAATAACTGAGTATCACATTGCCCATATCATCAAAAAATGACAGCAAAATTCAGGAGCAGGTGGGCAGCTTTAATTATATAGGCTCCAAAGGGAATAAACACTGGGATGGTTTTTACTGTCTGTCTGGTATGAGTCAGTCCGAAATGACCCTACTGGTGCGATTTGTTGAGAATAAAGCATCTAGCCCATATTTAACCATGTAAAGTATCTTTTTTTCTCCCCCTCCTCTCCCTGTGAGAACAGAGAAAATAGGATTTGTAGGAGGAACTAGGGGATGTATTACTGTCAGTGATTTGCACATATCAGGGCTGAAACATCAGACGGAGGAAGTACCCGAACAGCTGGGACTGCAACAGATGTTCTCCAGACAGCTCTGCCTCATGAAGATGTAGTACAGTAATAGGTCATGTTACAGAAACAGAAAATTAAAAAGAGTGATTTCGCATGCATGAGGACTGGCTCCCTGGGCCCAGCAGTATGAGTGACACCGAACAGGGAAAGGCAGCTGGGACCCTTCTGAAGAGGTCGTTTGTGTCCCTTGCCACCAGAACCTGCTTTTCTAACATATAGATGTCTGTAGCAGGAATAACAAGACTCCCGGTACTGAAATACAGAAGGGGTGAGCACAAAATCTCCTTGCCAATCCTGCAATTTAAGGGTGGATTCTCAATTACTTGGTGCCTCCACTTCAAGGTTTTTAGCCTCTTCTGCTGCCTATCTTCAACTAGGTCATCGAGCAAGGAGTTTCCTGTATACTGACCTATAAATGAGAATAGCAACTTCACCTGAAATTTCCCTAGATGCTTATCTTTAGTCCTCAGACATGGTCAGAAGAGCCTGTGATGTTAAAACCAGGTGGTGATCTCCCAACTAGAGCTTCATCACAGTCTCAGCCAGTCAGCCGCGTCAACCCAAGGCCTCCCAGAGAAGGTCCCAGAGTGCGGTCAGGACAGACACTATCTTTGCTCTTGGTAGTGGCAGCTGTTTGCATGCTATTGCATTCCCTTAGGAAGGAAGAGGTGATTGTCAAGACCAAGGGGCACTAAACCTTCCTCTCCTTCAGACTAAGAGGGTGTCCTAACCACCAGGTCATAGGGTTTCTTGAGAGCTGTCCAGTCTTTTCCTTGAAGCTGAGCTGTTTTGAAGTCAGGAATGCAATAGTGATGAGGTCAGATGGCGAACAAGGAACACAGAGAGCAATATCTTGGAAAATTATTACATTTCTTTCCAAACTGGTCATCTATTGCTTCCACAACGAGCAACATCTGAAAAAAGAAACTGACCTTCTTC
>NW_009604579.1:18672-18872 GCF_000690535.1 Cariama cristata | reverse complement strand
GGCATTCGTTAAACCACAACGCGAAGCTTTCACACGCAATTAAAGCAGCATAAATTCAACGTGGCTTGCTTCACCACTGAATTGAATTAAGAGCACTTGAAATTTGGAAGACGACCATCATCTCCTGGGGCTTTAACGTGGTTTCACTAATACACTTCAGACGATAACGCGGGTTAATCTTCCCGAGTGTCCCGGCCTGG
>NW_009604579.1:16008-18522 GCF_000690535.1 Cariama cristata | reverse complement strand
AGCTTTCCCACCTCGTACCCACGCAGCTTTCACAACCCGACACGGTTGCGCTCGTTCCCTCCCGGTAGAGGAGAGCGTTCCCCTCCAGCAGCCGCAGCAGAGACCGACTGCACGAGCCCTTCCCCAGCACTTAATTACATCAAGCAGTAATTACTGTAATTCTTTTCAATTGGCTCTCTAATAAAGTTATGGCTTCACTGGCGTCCGGACCCCCCTCGCTGTGCAGCGCAGCTCCGCTGCCCTGAAGTGCCGCTGCCGGTTTTGCACGGGAGGTTTTGATTAAGACTGGAATTATCTGACACAGTGGGATCAGCGTTATTTCCTATTTTGTTTTTCAAGTACTGAGCCAGCCCCGCTGGCAGGGTCAGGGTCCGGCGCTGAAGAAGCCGGAGGCCCCATTGCTGCTTCGCTCGGGGGAACACGAGCAGGAGCTGGTGCTGCTCCCTCGTCCGGCTCCTTCTGAGCTACCGGGGGGGTTCGGGGTTCGCTCCGAGGTAACAAACCGCTGCTTCCCAGCCCTCCTCCAGGCCTGTCTACTCGTACAACTCACACGCACACACTTAAAAAGCACCGTCGGTCCCTGCCGCAGGCCACGCTCTCCCTTTAACCCCTTCACCCGCTTGACTGACGGAGCCCATTTCCAAAGAGACAACGCAGGAATTCACCCTGGTGTGAGAGCAGAGCTTTGCTAAGCCAACGTCCGTAGGACCTGGCGACAAAGCGAGCGGCGGAAGCGCAAGTGTCGATAACCACCTACCCAGCCATTTATACTGCAGCACACAGAGTGAAAACCGGATTCACTATGACAGCAAATCCTCCCTCTGCTTTGGGGAGACGGGGGGTTGCTTCCCCCCAGCCCCATTCCTAAACAGAGCAATTAAATAACTTACAGCCGTTAACAATTTACCTTGACGCGCCTCTTCTCTACAAACCCAAATGCAATTCTCGGAGGAGGAGCAATTCTTGGATAAAAAACCCCACAGAGATGGGCGAGTCGGGGCTTTCGGGCCCCCCGTCCCCCCGCGCTGCCTCTCCAGCTTCCGCCGCTTCCCAGCTGGGATCTCAAACCAGCTTTCATCGGGTGGAACCGCACCTTCATTTGTTGCCGACCTGACGCTCAAAGTTCATGGCATAAAATAAACTAAGAGTTATTGAAAAGCTAAAGACAGGAATTTGTCTGTAGGTCTTAATATATGGGTTGGTTTTTAAAGCTCGTTACTAGATTGCACTGGGGGCGGGGGGGAGTAATGTACACAGTTTGACGAGAGCCACTGACCAGCCCAGGGAACGTGGCCTTTAAGACAATCATAGTAATACCAGGAGAGGGGAAAAAATAAAAATCATATTGTATAAAAGCAGTTCATAACGATACAGAAACCAAGATCGACGTCATTAACCCCTGAGTGTCAGCGGAAGGAGCCCAGTAGCTCCCCCCCCGAGGAGATGCCCGTTTAGATGTTAAAGGCGTACGAAAACGAGTCCGTAGTGCCGCTGTTTATTGTCTGTACTCAAGAGGGTAAAATGCTTGAAAACATAATAAATTTGGCAAAAATACCCCAAGAACTATTTAGCTTAGTTCTGATCAGCATTTTTGGTAACATGACAGCAATAACCTTGATATAGTAAATTATAAGCTGATCAAGATAAATAAAATTATAACATAACAGTGCCAAGGCTCGGCTCTAAAATTTAGATGCAGTTTAAAACATTAAGTACAGAACAGGCTGCTTTCCATTTTAATGGATGCTTTACAGAAACCGCAAACGCGGCTCTGACCTGCGCAAGCGCTTCTTCTCAAATACTGGACTTTATTGGTACATGTAAAACACACTGAAATTCATAAAATTTAAGTAAGACGGCAAAATTATACCTTGTAGCTATAGTTATCACAAATAACGTATAGTCTAAATTGCAGCCTGAGCAAACATTATTTGCTGGGTGCCTTTGGAAGCCCAAGGCGGGATGCAGAGCAATTATGAGAAATGAGCACAAAGCCGATTTGCATCTGAATGCCGGGGAGGGGGAGCGGGGCCAGGCTGGGAGCCCGCTCCATTCACAGCACCACAATACACCAGCTGGTAAAAGCAACTTTATTAGTGTCCCGCAGCAAAATACATTAGTAATTTGTAACCAGGCATTACAATTCCCCGTCCGGTGTCGTACAGAAGTAATCAGCCGCCTCCGTGATTGTTTGTTTTACTGGATTTGCTCTGGGTGCTCCCCCAGCCGAGAGATGCGCGGAACCCCCTCGGAAAAGGCCGGCGGCAAAGTAACCGGTGGGCGTGGGTGGAAATGATCCCTTGGGAAAACGGCTCGGGAAGAGCAGCATCACATAAGGAACGCACCACCAGGCACATCTCCAAACGCAACCCCTGGCACAACCCAACCCAGGCAAGCGTACGTAGTGTTTCCAGATATTTTCCAGTTGCGGTCGCACTCGCGGCAGCGCAGCCGGCACCGCCTGTATTTTCATACTCCTTTGAGCCCACAGACCTTGTTCCCTCTTCACCCCCA
>NW_009604579.1:0-15977 GCF_000690535.1 Cariama cristata | reverse complement strand
AGCAGGAATACACTAATACATACAATAATTAATTAATTCTTTTTTTGAGTGAAAAGATCTAATTTTCCTCTCTCGATCACAATGAAAAACTGCAGTCTCTGAGTAACATGATTCAACTATTAGTGTTAACCGTTAGTGTTACTGTAAAATCCTCTTTGGTTATAGAATATTTTATTTAAAGCAAGATTATACAAAACAATTTTCAGCTAGAAATACACCCCTGAAGTCTAAAAGCAATCTAAATTAACACACTTCCGCAGGCTGAAGCTATATTGATAGGACTTATAAATTTGAGCGTTTCCCCACGTAATCTAAACAAAGTTATCAAAATTATATTAAGTAAATACATTTTGAGGAATAGTAAACTTTCGAAAAATCCTTAGAATATTAAAAGTAGAGTTCTGGAAGTAGCAGTAGTGGGCTAGAGAAAACAAAAAATAATAAAATAACCAAGACAGAGACCTCTCTTTAAATACTCTCCATCGCCTTGAATTCACTGAGAGCCTGCACCGGGTTAACGTGTTTCTTCTGGGACGCTCTCTTGATTTTAGTTTGGGTTTCGTCTTGTTTCTCCCTCTTAACCAGGGGTTTCTTCTCCGGAGCCTTCATCTTCCAAGAGACGGCGGGAAGATTGAGGGAAGCCATGCCCTGGGACTTCTGGTACTTGGTGGACGCCACGTAGGAAGCCTTCACGGTTTGCACCACCGCGTTCATCAGGTTCTTGGCTGCTTGGATAAGAGACATGGCACTGTCCACCTGCCAAATGGTAACACCCAAGTGTTATACGCCATAAAAACCCCCACACCAATACAGTACATTCCAGAAAACATGCTAGTCCCAGGGTGTAAACAACTGATTTTTCTGGGTTTTCTTTGGAAATCTGAGGTTCCAAATTTGAGGCGGTATTTTTCTTTGGACACCAAGTGGGAAAAACCTGACTTGTGCCACCAAAAGTAAAAGCACAACGTTTGCCCGTGGTCGGTGCCTTTGCCATATTAATGGCAATCGGAAAGATTTGTATTCTGCTGTTTGCTTTTGTGACTAAGCTTTAACAGTAGCTTATTCTCTAATGAAATTAATAAAGCTGTAGTAATATCTTAATCACTGATAATAAATATTTAAATCACCCTAGAATATTAAGTTGTATTGGAAAGGAAGGAACACAACCACATCTTCAGCCAGGCCTGGAGCCCTTTCCCAGGTGGTTCCTGATTTACAACAGCATTAAAATGAGGAAAAAAAAAAAAGCTTTGCCGAAGCGTTAGCGCATGGCAGAGATGAAGAGCCAAAAATGGGGGGGATGACTGAGGTGGCGCGGACTTCTCCGGGTGCCAGTGCCCTGCTCGGGTGGGACCTCCACCTCACGAATGCCCAACGGCCTGGGGCAGGGTTTAGGTCCTGGGTGGGGTTTCAGCACCTCTGCGCTCAGCTGCCTCTACACACTTCAGTTCCTGTGTTGTAGACATCTAAGGAAGGTTTGGGGGAAAACCTTGAAGCCCGTTGCTGGTCTAGCAGCAAACCAAGTTGAGCAGGGGGGTGGTTGCTTTTCTGCCGGCGCTGGTACCTTTCCTTTCCATCGCGCTGCGTTCTGAGCGCCACAACGGCAGATCGGATCTGCGCCCTCCAGCAAACCAGCGTCATCTGCTTTCCTCACCCCAGTCCTCAGGCTGGAAAACACTTTCATTGCATTTGACTGTTTCCATGAATCTTCACAGCAGGAAGAATCGTATTAAATGCAATGAAAGCAAGGAGGTACTTTGCTAAATGAATTTTCAGATGGCTTAGGGTGCAAGCTCTTAGTGCCGTGGTTATAGCTCCACTTTCACAAAATTTCTGCGGTACGTGGATGGGGCAGGACGTTAACACTGAGAGGAATTTTACTTTTAGCCAGGTGAAGTTCCTGGACTAGCAGAAGCCTTCATCTGAGACCAATGTCAGAGAAGTTTAACACCACTACTGGCAATATTTAGCCCCAGTGGCCAGACTCGCAGAGAACAGATAAAACCAGGAGATGAGACTACAGCTGCCAGCCTGTTCATATAACTAATTTACGGCAGAAGGGTATGTAAATTCCGAAGACACTGAATAGCTGCAGTAAAACCCTGGAGTACATATTATTGCATAATGACACATCTACTGCTTTGACAGCACGATGCCTTCAGCCTTCCAGCTAACAGGACATCAGGCATGCAACAGAGACGCGCAGCACCGCGTTTCATTACGTCTCATCACTCGGCTCCGCTGTGCTGGAAATCCGAGCACGTGGGACCGGCAGCAGGAGGAGGTGCAGCAGAGAAGCCCATCTCCCCCGTGAAGGTGCTAAGCTTTCGCAAGCGTGGTCCGTCACCACCGCTGCTTCTGCAGCAGGTTGCAGCAGACCTCCCTCAGCTACTGCCGTCCCGAAGCACTCATTCTACAATCCTAGCTTGCCTGCGGGGAAAAAAGATGTGCTAGGAAGTAAGAAATATCTAAAAGGCAGAAGATGGCGAGGTTTTTTTCCCATTTGCTTTTAAGGATTCAGACAGCAATACTGGACTATCGGCCACTTCTGTCCCTTCTTCAAACCTCCAACCTCAGTCACGACATGGATGGGCAAAAGCACCAGTCATCAAACATACCCATCCAGGGCAAGGAAGAACATGCCAGAAGAAATAAAGAGTTTAGCTCCACTTCCCTCCTGCCCAAATATGCGTCATACAGATTCCTCTTAGGAGGAAGCATTTCATGAACTACAGTGAAAAAATTATTTGCTAAGTAATGGCTAGAATAAGGAAGCAGGCTGGCCTACGGCAGCTTTCAGCTGTCATAAAACAGAGCAGCCACTAAAAATCCCTGCACTCTTCAGGGCACAGCTATTTTGAAATATTAACGTCTCTGGAGCACCGCAGGACCCCAGCATGTTCCAAGGCCGTGCAGAGACGCAGGGCAGGTTTAGCTATGCTGATTGAAGTGATTTAACCTCACTAAGGGTGAAAAGCAGTCTGGAAAAACAGTAGATTTACACAAAGGTAAAGTGAATCTGCCTACAAACGCTGTTGAGTTAGGAAAAGTGAAGTCTGTATTCCCCCCTCCCCAAACAGTAAGCACTTCCTCCAAGAACAATGAGGCAGCGCAGGCAGTTAGTATAAACTTTACATACATTAAAACACTGACTGAATGCTCCAAAATCTCTTGTCTATATTCTATAACGTTTAGCATATAAGCTTAGCTTGGAACAATGGTCACCCCTGGAAGAAAACCCACAAGAACCGGACACGTCATAGTTCATACGTACCCCAGACACAACCAGCTCCCCTCCGAGGTTTTGAACTTCAGCCTTCACTTTGCTGCAGATATTGAGCTGATGGCAATACAGCGCGATGCGCTGCAGGTAGGCGAGGAGGTCCTGCTTGCACGCAGAATCGGGGCACTGGAAAAAACAAAGGTGAAGTTTTACTTTGCAATCATAAAAACGGAAACAGAGATCAGTTTGGGAGAAAACAGACAACTCCGTTCTGTAACACCGAATGTGCTCCAGAGATCTGTTGAGCTTTGCTTTTCAAAAGACAACGGAGCGATACATGGGCATCACTAAATACATATAAAAAACCAGAAGCAATAAACACGGGCTATCAGAACACAAGGGCAGCCGCTGGACAAAACTGCCAGGGCTCCTTTCAGCTTCACGGCTGCCCTTCAGCTCCCCACGAGGAGGAGGAGAAGGACCACCTAACCTTTCCCCAGCAGGTTTGTTAACTATCAAAGGTCCTTCCTGTACACCATACAGGGGACAGCCGCAATGATTTCACATCCAAGATCTCAAGTTGCAACTAGCAGATGTTACCAAATCCAGCCTCAATTCTCAATCTTAAGTATTTTAAGCTAGGAAATGATAAACCTGACAGTTACTCAATTATATCCAGCAAAGTAGATATTTTCCTGACTCCCGCTCCCATTTCTTAGCAGTGTGGAAACTAGATTCCTCACCAGGCATGAAATAAAAATTTTTAAAGTGCTTGCCAAAGCACTCATCCATAAGATAAAAGTCACTTTTTCAGCTTTGCAATTGAAAGACTACATAGGTACTGGAGACTGCAGTGCAGTTCAGAAAGCTGTTTTCTCGGACAGGAACCAAGGGCCATCCCTTGCTTTGCCGCGCCGAGCGGCGAGATGATTAATGAGCCAGGCTCACGCTGGATTTCAAAACAAGAGGAGCCCTGCTGAGGGGCAGCCACAACCCAAAACAGGATCTGCAAGCGTACGACAAAATGGCTACGGGAAGCCTTTTACTACCCATGCCAGTCCTGCGGTATCTTTAAAAACGGCAGTGAGCATGGTGTCCTGCATCACTTCTCCAAAGAGTAACGGGCCATCTCAGATCTACTGGCACACTCTGGCTGTATGAAGACTCGTGAATAAAGCGGCTGGCACGCACTGAACTCCACAAACCCTTTGCCCACCAGACTCTCGTGCTGCTGCTGCTGAATAAAGCCAAGGGCACGCGTGCCACGCTCCTGCCCTGGGCCTGCAACAGCAGCGGGGCACCTCCGGCTGCCTGCACCCCAGCGTCGGGCAAAAAACGTCTCACGAGTGGGTAAGTACTCAGGCAGGCTCTCACCTCCAGACGTCGCTTGCGGTGCTGCAAGCAGCGCTCAAGATGACAGATTTTTAAACCAGTCTGGATATATTTGCGCTGGCAGAAACTATTGCAGTAGGGATGCAGAGGATATTATGGTCCAACAGGTCACGTTCTGGTGCCCACCGGTGAGGACACCACGCTGTGAAGCATGTACATTTCTGACCAAAGCAGGAAATTTAGAGCTGAGTGTGACGTGCATACACAGGACGCCTATAGCTTCAACGCCCACGTGGTTTACGTTGCACTGTCAAACGTACCGTTGCTTAAACCCTCATCTGAACTCCAGAGCAAGCAACCGGTCGTACTGCACTGCGAGCTCCTGTGCTATTTCCTCCTCTGAAACGGCCACTTTGTGCATCATCTTCTCGTCTTCCCACCCAGCATTCACAGGTCTTCTGGACAAAACCAAGATCAGACTCACAATGATCCTTAAGTTTTCTGCTTTAAGGCAGGCAATGTTGTACCCAGAATTATTTCCCCTTTAGGACCGTCCCAGCCAATCAGGAATTCAATCAACTGGCACTAACCAGCGACAGGACCGAAGGCAGACCCTGCCGTGATCTCCATCCTTCCTAGACAGCTGCACCTCATCCAGAAACTCATAAATCTCCAGCATCCAGGGTCTTGGCACACAATTCCCGGTCACTAAATGCAGGCTTTCCAGTCCCCCATACACTCATGCACTCACATACAAAATCCAAATGCTTTTCCCTGGCCCCACAGCTTACCTTGACGGCAAGCAGGGCACGCTGCCCTCCACTCCTCCCCTCCAAGCAGCGCCTCAGCTGCAGGTCTGCCCGATCAGCCGCTCGGCCCGGAGAAGCCAGGCAGGCACCAGCTGCCTCCAGTCAAGCACCAAAAACTCCACAGAAACCAGGAGCGGTCGCAGTGATTTACTAGTGTTGGACATGACGAGAGTCTTGCTTTAAGCAGCATTTGCTTCTCTTCACCCAGCACCTGCTTCCCACCGACCAGACCCTGAGATTCAGAGATCTGCGCAGTCTGCAAGAGCTCTTCTCCACATACCTCTCTTCATAGCAAAATCCCCTTCCATCTAGTACCCTGATCCCGTACAACAGACCATCACATGAAGACGCATAACTAATAATCTTAAATGTGGCACCAATTTACTACTTACTGCTTCACTCAAACTCAGGTTTATTGCTTACGGCCATGCAGCCTCTCCTCTCCTTTCAGGGCAAGGTAAAAATTCCCTCTCGGGTGTCAGCAGTGGGGTCTGAGCCCTACTTCTCATTGCAGATCTTCTCTCCTTAGCTACAAGATGGAGGCATGAACCAAAGTTTCCCTGTATATAAAAGGCACAAAACGAGACCGCACCAGAACAGATCACCGTGCTGCACAAGCAGTGGTGTGCAAACAGGGGGGTCCCATTCACATGGAGCATTTGCTTCTCACAACAGTAACCGATCTGCCACAGCAGACATTTAACTCTGAAAGGAAAGTGAGTTAATAAACACATTTGGGTTTTTTTTCCAGGGTCAAACAAGTGGGTTTCCTAAGCCAGTGTGGGATTTCAGCACAGCAGAGATGAAAGAGCTGTACTATATGGTGCACAGAGAGATGTTTCTGTATGGCAGGCTGCTGAGCTGTGACCTGAGGAAGCACACGCGCATACACACGAGGCACGACGACGGGATTTTTGGCAAGCTGGGCCAAGCCCATCAGGCTGTGTAACACAGGCTATGGCGATCTGGATGGCTTTATGGGCATCTGAGCCAGTGTGACTGTAAACTAACAGAAGTCACCTTCTTAGTCCCAAGGAAGGTAATGAAACTCCCGAAGTATCTGCAACTCTTATGTAGGCACGTTGCTTCCATCAGCGAAGTGAAAATCGTGAATAACAAAGCAGCAAAGCTTGCAGGTTAATTTTTTAAGCTAATCAATATTAGTCAGCAGCACAAGATGTTTTAGAGAAAGTCCACAAATAGCATCGGCCAAAGAGCTAATGAAAAGCTGAAATTACCATTTTGGAAAATGCTCTCCATCTTCCAAACAGCTCATCTAACAAAGCGAACGAGCAGCGCAGCGGCAGATTGAATTGAATGTTGACAAATGCACAATACAGCATGTCAAAAGGACCGCTAAACAATTCAAGGTACTTTATGGGTTGTGAGTTTATGGAAACCATTTAAGGAAAGACACTCTCAAGGAAAGAAGCTGCCGCATGTTTACCAATGGCTGAAGGAGGCAGCAAAACATTAGTGGGGAAAGCAGTGGAATAGGAAATATCATTCGGTTGTATATATCAATATGATGCAAGTTGGAACACCACATCCTATACTGTGTGTGCCATGAGAAGAATAGAGAATTCACTTCAAAGACAGATGATGTTTAAATAGAGATGTAACACAGGATAAAAAAGAACATCAACAAAAGGCACTGCGGATGCCTGTATGAGCCCTGTCCTTTCCTACCCAGGAACACTCAGATAAAAACCAAAAAACCCAAAAGGCAACAATTCCAACACTGATTAAGAAAGATTACATTATTGTATTAACCTACAACAGCCACAGACACAAAAAACCCCTTTGCAGAGCTAGCTTGGGCGGATTCCCACAACACGGCCACAGCAGACAGTTGCGTTGTAGACAGAAACAAATGTGTGTTGGGGGACACCCCCAACCCCCCCCAAACGAGACGCTGCCACCGAAATGTGTTGGGGGGGCCCCCCCCCCCCCCCCCCAACCGAGACGCTGCCACAGACTCAGTGGTGGCTGTTGGCAAAAGCTAAGCTGGCTGCTCCAAGTCAAATCCAGGATCCGTCCCGGACAGAGGAAACACACACGCACATTTGCTTCCTCCTGCCCCAGCTGAGCCTGCGGAGAAGCAGAATCACCTTTTTCTCCCTTTTTGCAAAGCAAAGGGGCAGAGAAAGACAGAAGAGCTCGCCCGTGGTGTGTGCCGATTAAGACAAGCACACAACCCCCATCCCCACGTGTCTTGTAGGTGTGAGCAAGCAACCGCTGAGACTTTTCTTCCTCCCACTGTATCTCCGATTTAGGGTATGAACACTGCCGCTAACGATAATTCACAATAAAATGCCCCCGCCAGCCCTATGTAACAGATGGGCTTGGCGCTGTTTGGTTGAGAAGCTGAAAGCCGGTGTTTAGGGGAAGCAGTAACCGGGGCAGGACAGGCCCGTGGCAGTGCCCGTCGGCAGCCGTCGCCCTGTGCCCGGAGCACATCCCCGGACCAGCTTCCGCACCGCACGGACCAGTCTCGACAGCAAGAGGCTGCCAGAGCGTTTTACTGGGAAAGCGAGGCAATCCTTACGCTTGCCTCCAGCTCCTTTCCATTTAATGATCGGATAACTGATATAAACTCAACCTCCCACCACTAGCAAAGAAAAAAAGCAAGAGAATTTTTCTTTCGCTTTGCAAGTATTTCAACATTGGAAAAAAAAAAATACGGAGAATCACCGACTTGCTGCAAATCATTTTCATTTGTGTTGTACTCATAACTGCTTCATATTCCCCCATTCAAAACAAGCCGACTGCTGCTTTGAGAGAAAGATGGAATACCTTTGGGAAAATCTGCCGGCTGATGGCTAGACACTTTTCAACAGACGTGAAATACCTCGGATAATAGCTTTTATAGTTTCAAAGGAAATGTGCCGTAAAACTGCCTGACGGCAGGAGTTAGGAGTTCCTGACACACTAACACGAGGGGTCATGATTCACCCGGTGTCACATGGCAAACAGGACATAAAACCCCATCCATTTGTTAAAAGCCCGTATTAGGCATAGGAAAGCATTAGTGCTCTGCTGAAATGGTCGCACTGTACGTCCTCTGTAACTGTCAGATAGTTCTACATTAACAAGTTTCTAAGGAGTATGTAAGCATATCTAATGAAATATGCAAGATGAAAGTATTAGTAGAGTATGGAGTCAGGAAAAAAAGCTATATTCTTGTCAAAATGACTAACTGTACAGTCCTGCTCGTATTTATCTTCAAACATGTGCTTATTAATCTTTTACATTTTTAAGGACCTTACTTCTACTAAAAGGAGCCATTTAGTTTTCTTCTGTATTTTGAAATGGCTTGGTACAGAAAACCATATACCATGTTTGCATAAAACATGTGAATTAAAAAAAAAAAAAGCATTGTAAACCTTCAGCCCAAGATCCCCTGAGATCTGTAACACAAACAAACTGCTCCTTGCTTCATTCACTTACAGCAGCAGCACACCTGATTCTTCCAGAAATACAGTTGTCAAAATACCATAGCAAGGAGCCCAATTTTAAAAAGCACTTCTCAACATTATCTCCCCATTGAACATTTCTCACAGCATCATTAATAAATTAGGGTGAAAACAACATCCTCTGGATGCAACATTTAAAGACAGATCTGCATTACAAAGATTTACTTCCAGAGCGACATGGTTTTGTTTAAAACCTTGCATTATGAATTTACATTCAGAGACGGACTGAAAAGCAAGTGACAGCTGTACAAAAGGAAGTTTAGTCCGTGATCTCAGACCTAACCTACCTGCATTTCAGGGCCTCTCTTGAAGGCAGAATATTATTACTAATGCTGATGTTTCTCTGCAATTTGGGTGTGGACTGAGACCAAAGGCACTTTTGCTTAGCCCAGCCCAGTTTCTGAAGTGGTTCAGGACAGGCAGACACATTGCATAAAAACCTCGAGCTGGCCATACTTGTTCAATCCTGTAAGAATTCTTTTCAAATACTTTTGTACATATAGCACAACATCACGCACAACAGCCTGAGACAGCATAGCAAGTACTTGGGTCACTATGTGCCTTACTCAAAGTGTTCATCAACTCTGGACAACGAAAAAAAATACTAGAGTTTTGACAATCTCACACTATTTCAATCCATGGGGCATTTGAAAATTGTTAATACTGAAATGCTGCCTCAAAAACAATATTAAAGTTGTGCAATAGTCCACGTGCAGTAATTACGGTGTTGCCTACGCTGTTTCTTCATTGCTTTGGAAAGTATTGGGCGTATTCTGAGCATGACAGAAGTGACACGAATTCAGTTTCAGTCCTGTTCAGTTAGAGAAACTGGCCTAGATACTATGTGACATGAAGCAGTGTTGGCATATTGCTACCTTAAAATGGTAGGTGCTTGATTTAAGCCAAGGAGCTGCTAGTGTTACTGCTGGGCATATTTAGCTCTTTACACTGCTTAGGGTGGCAGGAGAGCAGCTAGAAAGAAAAGGCTAGAATTTTCCAGCAGCAAACCTGGAAAACCAGTTAAAAAAAAACCCGCCAAAACCTCAAAACTGAACACATTTTCTTCTGTTCATCATGTCTGCAGTACTAAAAGATCTCCTATTCCTCATTTGTCCTGGAGGCTTATGAAAATGAATTGTGACTTACATGGTCAGCAATAGTCCGTCCCAGCTTGTCCATCCTTGACCCAGCCTCTGCAATCTTCTTGGCTGCACTAATCACATCTGACGTATTTTTCAGTGGACCTTTACCTCTGCAAACCAGAACAGATTCTACCTTCTAGCACCAGAAAAGCAGAAGGGTGAACTACATATTGCTTTTCTCATTCTGTTCCACACAGTACTGGAAGTGATGCCTCACCCAAACTGCACAAATAAGGTTGCACAGAAATAGGCAGATGAAGCACCTTCATTTTCAAGACCGTTTCCCCCTTCCAGCCCCTCCCCATATTCAGATTAAATCTGGGAATAAAAACATCTTAAATTTTACTGTTTAAGCAACCTAATGATGATAAGAAATAACATTTTAGAAGACAGATTTGCAATTTTCATGAAACGCAACATCAAGTTTAAAAAATAGTGTTGTATAAAATCTGGTAAATGAATTTCAAAAGGCATCAAAAAATCTCTCTTTCTTTTGCAAATAACTGTACTAGGAACTATTTCTGCAGTATAGCAATATCGAGAAGCCCATAGAATTTAATGTTGTAAAGAACTGAGCAAATATATATATATTTTTTCCTTGGGACAAGAATCACCCCTAAGAAAGAAAGAAAGACAGGCAATAACTGCTGTGTATCTATAGATCAATTTAAACAGTTATTACCACCCAGTCACTGCATAGTAATGCATCTCCTGAGTTAATACCCAGGCTTAACAGGGTAACACTTAAAGGAAATTATAAGAAGCAAGACTCTCAAGAGTACTTGCAAAATATTTCATTGAAAGATCAGCATCCCAGCCAGTTCTGAGAGAAGGTGTTGTGTGCACAAATCAAAAAGACTCACCTGGTAAAGTCTGTCATTTCCATCATAATCATACACATTTGTTTTGCCAGAACAATTATATCATTACCGCTGTCATCCCATTTTGATACTTCAGCATCCAATTTACTCTTCTCTTCCTGGAAGCTTGCAACTTGCTCAGCAATCTTAGCTTTTTGCTCTTGAGGGAGCTGAGCCATGATAGCCTGAAAGAGAGTTTTCTCACGTTGCCTTATGCCGCCACTTGTAGAAGGCTGTTTGGAACATTTCACTAATAACCAATTTAAGTCATGTAGATGGGGGATAAAACTTTAATAGCAATCTTCTACCTAGAGGCTTTACAGAACCATTTCCTTCCATTTTGAATCAAAATTTATGCTCTTTCTTAAGAAAGAATGCCCAGAAAGACGACACCTGAACCATGGGCATTTGCGTGGTAGAACTGTTAAGACTCCAAACAAGTTTGCCACACATTACCATTCCTCAAAGAAAAACTGTATGAAGAGGCAGGACTTGCCTTTTCTATAAAATTGCAGAGTTTTAAAAGGAAGTTCCACTTGGGTATCTTTCAGCATTGCAATGCACAGAAGAAATATCTCGAGTCTCTTTCCTGCAAAAAGCTATATGTACTATTTTGAAACATGCATACTGAGGAAAAAGTAAGTGAAAATAAAGAGTATGTGCTTACTCCTGAATAAAATCTATTAAGACTAGGTTTACAGCCCATATGAGACTCAATGCCCTTGCCGTCATAAATACTAGGAGCATTCATGCCTCCAGGAGCAGGTGAAAAGGAATCTTCAGTACAAAAAAGCCTCTGGCAGCAGCTGTGCTAAAAGGTAAATTAGAAATGTCTGCATTTAAATAAAAGTGGGGAGAGGGATACAGGAATAGAGACTGCTTGTACAAGGAAGGAGAGCATAAAAAAATACCCTCAGTCAGTATAATTCCAAAGCCAACGTGGCAGAAGTTTGATAAATAAGGCCTAGCTACTTCTTGCCTGGTTTTAGGCTAGAAGAGCCTTCATAAAAAAATCTTCCATGGCACTTTCCCAACAGTGTAAATTGTTATCGATCCGGAAGGGGACATGTCAAATAAAAACAATAGGCAAGGCCTGTTTTTCCTTCAATGTACTGATTTTAAGTTTTCACCTATTAATGATTATATATTGCCTATCAATGCTTTCATTTTTAACAGTCATAGGAAATGTAGTTAGTTTAAATTATTTCATTTTTGAGCTCCTCTCAACATTGTCTTGATAAATGCTCAGTGGCCAAACGCACACCAACACGTGTGAGAGAAAGACATTTTGTAAAAATTTCTTGCCCACAAACTTAGTATTTGCCTGTTGAAAATAACGTCAGTACAATGGAATTATTTGCCCCGTATCTCCCTGCAGAAGCTCACCTAACTAAACCGCAGTGCCTACAATGTCTGCGATGTCAAAGTATAAAGCAGTTCATTGGTATCAAAAGGATTTTGATCTTTCAGAACATCCAAAATAAGTCCCAGATGTTTCTCACATCCATCAGACCAACACACACTGCATTTCACTTACCTTCCTTTTCAGAAGAAAACTGTAAAAAAAGAATGCCAGTTTTCTGATCCAACATTTTCACCACCCCCCCCTAAAAAATTTAACCTGGATTTTCAAAGCAAGTTGAACTGTTTCTGGAAGGCAGGTCACAGTTTTATAATGCTCAGATTTCTTCCTTACCCTCGCACTTTGTCCAGCAATAAGCTGATCATCTTCAGTCTGAATACTTGTTCTGCTTCGGACATCAAAATCCTCAGTCTCAAAGTCAGAATCATCCAACTCTTCAGGAGTCTGAGGAAACAGTAATTCAGTCAGAGTCAAACAACAGATTTCACAGCTCTAAAAATCAACAAGAATATTGTTTTTCAAGCAGAAAGAATGGATAGCAGCGAAGGTAAAAGTTATTCAATGTTTTCAACAAAAAGGTAAATACAGGGACTGTATCCAGCTTGTGAACACATGTGATTATATATGCTTGACTGCTCATGTTAAACACCATAGGGATCCTCAAAATTACATACCAGTAATAAGTGTCTGAGATTTGTCAGGTCACTAATGCACTCAGGACTTGAAACACAGGAAAAAAGTTTTTGCAAAATGAACGGTATTTTTGCAGCTTGGTTAAATGTAAAAGCTTCACTTGAGATTCTGAAGCTAAAATTACACACAGCTTTAAGGCCCAATTCAAAACCACAGACGTTGTCTTTAGCACAATTATGAATCAAAGCATCGACTAAATTAACAACAGATAAAATATATCGAAATTTATTCTTATCCCCGAGGAAAAGCTGAAAATTTTAAGCTAGTAAGGGCCAGCTTTTATGCTGTAGGCTAAACACATCTGACCTAGTTCCTGCTTGCCTAGGATTTATTTTTGCTACTGCCAGTCTATAGCTGGCAAACTTTTTATAAAGCATATCAAGTTTAAACAGCATGTTTGTCAAAATACTACATCTTTGCCTAGAGTGGCACTTCATGACAATTCTGCAGAGCTGGATCAACAAAGAACTTCACTGATAAATAAAATAAATTGTGATTAACAGATAAGATGCAAATAAAGTCCCTGTTCTTCAGATTTCTTGCCAATGATTTGGATTTTACAAACTTGTTTTCCAAAACAGACATCTTGTGATACAGCTAAAAGAGAGAGAGACGCAAAATATTGCCAAAAAGGAAAGGTGAGTATGCTGACAATCAAGACTTAGGGTATTTCAGCCACCATCTCCTCTCCATGCCTTGAAGAAGAGAGTATATCCACAAAATCAGCATAAGGACATATACTAAGTAGCAGCTCAGTGTATCAATATTTAAAAAATTAAAAATGAAAAAAAAAAAGAAAACAGTTCTGCTGCACCGTTAGAAACTGTTTATGATTCTCAAGCTCCCTTCTCTGCCCATCCATCCCAAAGCCCAAACAACTTGGGATATACAAAGTGTAATTCTGCCTTTCAACCTGTCATCAAGGGCAAAAACTCCTCTGGGGGTGACGAGAGATTGCCTGGGGATCAGGGAGGAAAGAGCTTTACTTCAATAACCTACAGATATAGTAAGACTTTAGTTTTCAAAATACACTGCATAAATACAAAAATTAGGTGTTTGAGTGACTTCTCCTTCTGGCTCCTGTAAAAACAAGCGTCATCGGACAAAGTTTCAAGTGAATGCGCTCGTTTGCCCCAGCCAAGCTTAGCAGCATCCCTCCTCGAGTGTGGTCCAGTTTGAGACAAAGCCCTGGAGGAGTGGTGGCCTGGTATCTCCGTTTGGATGGCTCTCTTATCCTAAATACATTCTACACCTTACAGCCCTTTGCACAACAAATACTAACATTTTTACTTTTTTATAGGTCACTGATGTGTCACCAGTGAGCTGCCGTTAGCTACTGGCAGCTGCAATAAAGCTGTGGCACCCGGACATCAGAGATGCGGCGCAAGGGGAAACGTCAGGATTCCTGGCATCATCAGCTCGGCTAATTACTGACGACGTGGAATTGGCACTCATGCCTTCCTGTCCTGAATAACAAGGACTTTAGCAGGGGGTGAATCAAATTCGTTTGTCTGCATAGCAGGAAAGAATTGATATCTTCATCTAACACTGGTTGTCTATAAATCCTGAGCTTAAAGTTATATGGAGAGCACATACGTGGTTGTCAGCTTTTCTTCTGATTTTCCATCTGATTCTTTGCTTTAAGCAACAAACACAGAAGATACTATTGCAATGGTTACTATAATCACAAATATTCTGGGGCTGTACATCCTTAATTAACTTATCACCAAAATGCATCTGCCATGGTTACCATTCTGAAAGATGTGAAGACAGTTTCTCCGCAAGGCATTTATGTTGGAGTCAGAGGAGTACAAAGAAAAAGGAAAAAAAGGACTAAAACCCCTACGTTTGTTTTTCCTGGGTCTGGCTCCTGCCCATTTTTACCACACTAAGATTCAAGAAATGCCCACAGGTCAGCCTCAACCAGAACTTCCTTTTCTGCATCCCTTCAATCAACTGCAGGAGCCCTTCTGCGTCTTCCCTGCACGCCTCCTACCAGTCTAACATTGCCTGACCTACCAGAAATTAGGGCTTCCAAGTCACGCTCACTCCACCTGAAACACGCAAGCACAGAAGAGACAAAGCCTCTGCGAACTGGTCCCTGTTTACCGAGGTTAGCCAATTAACAAATTACATGCTCTAGGAACTACAGACTGAACTCATCTAAACCTGTTTTTGACTAACTAGCATTAATTCTCAAAATTTACTTAACAAAGAGCCATCAGGTTTTATTTCTAAGCTCTCAAACCATCAAAAAGCATCTATAGTTATGAATCCACTTGCTGTGGTTAAACCAGAGGTCACTGATTTTAGCACATTAACAAGCAAGGCATTAACGTGATATTACAAAAAGATGCATGAAGGGTATTTAGCATCACAACTCTGGCTATCATCGATGCTCAGATCTGTTTAATGAATTTGAATCAAAAGGTACTTCTGAAGTACTCCACAGAGCGATTAGCAGTTTTTAAGACTCTGAATGTTAATATGAGCTAAATGAAAATCTTACGCTGTCTGCTTTCAATAAAACTGATGCCTGTCAGTTCAATAAAGGTGGAGGAAAGTGAGCAGAAAAACAGGAAGCTGTTTAAGTAAGTTATGCTCACCCGGATCATCAGTACGGCTTTCCTGATATCTCGTATTCCATCGTACACCAGTCGCGAAGCATCGATAAATTCATTTTCATCCATTGGCTGAGCAGGGTCTGAACTCAGTGCTTCCACAGCAGCTTCCACTTGCTCAGTAAACCGCGGCATAACTGAATTAAGAACACAAAATAACAGTCAGTCCCCACCCCAGTGCCACTTTCTGCTACACACTCCTGTAAAAGAGGTGCGTGTGCCTCGTTGTTAACTATCACTGAGAGCTGTGCAGTGGTTCCATTTAAATTCAAAACTGTAGCTCAAGTCTTAGTCCACTTCAATTTCTGTTTACCCTGCTGCTACTTGGTGTTCTTCCCCTTAGACAGTGAAAAGTTTATCACAACCTTCTAGCAGACAAGGAGAAAACACCTGGGGAAGCAGTTAGAAATATTGGATAAAATATTAAGGAACGGTTTAATGTTCCCTGCAGACATACA
>NW_009604578.1:0-8107 GCF_000690535.1 Cariama cristata | reverse complement strand
GATGGACGTCACATTAGCTAGCCTCCAGTAGGTAGCTTCAACATCTTAGTCCTTGGCTATTAACAACTGCCAGAGAATGAGGCACCTTGGACCCTGGTGACCCACAAAAGCAGGACTCTCTTTCGGTCCCCATGCTCCAGCATTACAACTAAAACCAGACATGAAGCTTTAACACCTGTAGACACCCATGAGGAAGGTTTGCAAGGAGAAACTGCGCCAACAGCACACAGTGGATACCAGAAGAAGAAACACAAATTGCTGCTAGTGGGTGACTCTGTTAAGGGGCTCTGAGGCACCCATCTACCGATCTGACAGAGAGTCATGAGAGATGTGCCACCTTTTGGGAGCTAAGGTCTGAGACATTGCTGAAAGGGTGCCACAACTTGTCAAGAGCACAGACTACTACTCATTGCTACTCTTTCATGTGGGCACAAATGACACTGCAAGCCAGAACATGGGCAGAGTCAAGGAAGACTACAAAGTCCTGCAGGTGCAAGTAGAAAATATTGGTGTCCAAGTTGTCTTTTCTTCCATTTTACCAGTTACAGGAAAGGGTGCAGCCAGAAATAGATTTATAATGTAAATCAACCTCTGGCTTCGTGGCTGGTGCTGTCAGGAGGGTTTTGGCTTTTATGACAATGAGGTATTCTTCAGTGGCTATAGCCTGTTAGGGAGGGATGCAATCAGCTGTCTAGAAGAGCTAAGGGAACCTTTGGCAGCAGGCTGGCCAACTTGGTGAGATGGGCTTTAAACTGAAGGACTTGGAGGGCAGGGTCCAAAGTCGCAATGCTCATACCATTGCAATCAGCTGGGGAATAAGCTGTTTTGTAAAGACAGGCAGGGAAGAAGAGAAGGAGGAAACACACTCCATGTTAAGGAGAACCTTAAATGTATAGAAGTCAACTACAGCTGTTGTGGAAGCTCTATCAAATCCTCTGGGTCAAGATCAGAGGGATCGTCTCCAAGGTGTCTGCTATCAATCTCCAAACCAAGACAATAAGGTCAACGAAGGACTATTGGGGTCACTTAAGCAAGCTTCGGGTCAACAGAGCCTGGTTCTTATGGGTGACTTCAACTACGCAGACATTGGTTCGAAGAATAATACAACAATTCAGATGTCATCCATCAAGTTCCTGGAATGCATAGAGGCCTGCTTCCTCATACAAATGTTACATATACCAACCAGGAATGAGGCACTGCTGGACTTGCTACTCACAAAGCAAGAAAACTTTGCAACTCAGAGGGTTTTTCACTCTTATGTTGCTAAAATCCTCAGGGTAGCAAAGGAAGGAAACTTGCTTTGTAATAACTTGGGTACTGATAGTCTTGGCTGCAGTGATCACAATGCTGTGGTCTTTGGGATCTTACTGAGCATGCTGAAGGTTAATACTAAGACAAAGGTTTTACATTTTAGAAGAGCAAACTTCGGCTCATTCAGAGCTCAGTTAGGAGGGATTCCATGGGAAGCTTCCAGGAAGGATAGAGGAGCTAGTGAGTACTAGGAGTTTTTCAAGAACACTCTCCTGGAAGCACAGAAACGGTTCGTTCCCGTTAAAGGCAATGGAAGTAGGCGGAACAAGAGAACCCCTTGAACTAATTGTGAGCTTCTGGGTTTGCTCAAAACCAAAAGAGAAGCATACCAGAGATGGAAAAGTGGACAAATATCCACTGAGAACTACAAGGGCATTGCCAGGGTGTGCAGAGATGTAGTTACAAAACCAAAAGCTCAGCTCGAATTGAAATTGGCCGGTGAAGTTAAAAACTACCAGAAAGGGTTCTTCAGATATCTAAACAACAAGCAGAAACAGAAGGAAAATATTGACCCACTGTTAAACAGGAGAGGTGAGTTAGTCACCAACAATGCGGAAAAGGCAGAAGTTATCAACTCTTTCTTCATCGCTTTCTTTTCCAGCACTGTTGGGTCCCAGGCCTTGGGAGCAAAAATCCAGGTAGATGCAAACACAGACCCACTGTCAGTGAAGGAAGAGTTGATATGTGAAGTATTACAGGAACTTGACCCCTACAAATCAATGGGCCCTGACATTATCCACCTAAGGGTGTTAAGAGAGCTGGCTGACATCATTGCAAGGCCGTGCTCCATAATCTTTGAGAAGTTGTGGAAATCAGAGGACATCTCAGAAGACTAGGAGAAGGCTAATGTCACCCCATCTACAAGAAGAGCTTAAAGGAGGATCCAGGAAATTATAGGCCTGTCAGTCTTACTTCAGTCCCTGGGAAAGTTATGGAACCAATGCTCCTGGGGGCTATCACAAGTCAAATGAAGCACACGATTGGGAAAAGACAGCATGGATTCACAAAAGGCAGATTGTCCTTGACAAATCTGGATGCCTTCTATGACAAAGTAACCTGCTTAGTTGATGTGGGGAGAGTGGTGGACATTGTCTATCGTGATTTCTCCAAGGCTTTCAATATGGTTTCCCACAGCCTCCTCCTAGAGAAACTGATGTGTTACAGTCCAGACAAGTGGTCCATGCAGTGGGTGGGGAACTGACTGAGGGGCTGCACCCAGGGGGTGGTCGGAAATAGCTCCTTTTCAAACTGGCAACCTGTCATAAGTGGGGTTCCCCAGAGATCAATATTGGGCACAATGCTGTTTAATATCTTCATTAGTGAGCCGGATGATGGGATAAAGTGCACTCTGATGAAGTTTGCTGATGATACCAAACTGAGTGGTGAAGGGGACACTTAGGAAGGGAGAGCCACCCTGCAGGAAGACCTGGTTAGGCTGGAAGTGTGGGCTAACAAGTACCTTATGAAGTTCAACAAGGACAAGTATAAAGTCTTGTACCTGGGAAAACATAACCCAGGAGTTCAGCACAGACTGGGATGTACCTGGCTGGGGAGCAGCTCTTTGGAAAGCGACTTGGGGGTCCTGGTGGACAACAAGCTCAATATGAGTGAACAGTGAGCTCCTGCAGCACAGAAAGCCAGCAGGATGCTGGGTTGCATCAACAATAGCATCACCAGCAGAGATAAAGAAGTCATTATCCCACTCTACTCAGCACTTGTCAGGCCACACGTGGAATACTGTGTTCAGTTTTGGTTCCTGCTGTGCAAAAAGACATGGACAGGCTGGAGAGTGTCCAGAGAAGGGCCACAAAGGTGATCCAAGGACTGGGCAGCCTGCCATATGAGGAAAGGCTCAGAGAACTGAATTTGTTCAGGCTTGAGAAAGGAAGGCTTAGGGAAGACCTTATCACCATGTTCCAGTATTTCAAGGGTGGTTACAAAGATGATGGAGACTCCCTTTTTACAAGGAGTCACATAGAAACTCCGGCACATAGGCACCGGTTACCCATGGGGACATTCTGACTGGATACAAGAGGAAAATTCTTCACAATGAGAACAATCAGCCATTGGAATAATCTCCCCAGGGAAGTGGTGGGTTTCCTAACACTGGACACTTTTAAGATTTAGCTGAACAGGGTGCTGGGCCATCTTGTCTAGACCATGCTTCTGCCAAGAAAAGTTGGACTGGATGATCCTTGACTTTCCTTCCAACCTAGTGTCCTATGATTCTATGATTTTCTTTGGCAATGCTGATATGCCTCCATCAGTCGATTTGTCAGCAAATTCTTACTTCACTGAAGGTAAGGGTTCACTTGCAATACAATGCACACATTCACTGTAAGGCCTTTCCATATTCAAAACACTATGTTTCATCTAAAATTCGATTTGTTTTTTCTGTCTGCAAGCATAAGACAGTACATGTGGCTTATTACTGGATCTTGCTAGAAACAAGGCAGGATCAATTAAAGCACATGGGACCATAAAGTGTTTGGGGTGATTGATCCCACCTATGCTTCTGAAGGATTCCCTTACAGTATGCAATTGTAAGTCCAGTAATCCAAAAAATGATTAGCCCAGACAGAATCACATATCCAGATGAGAAAGGATGATATATATATATATATAAAGGAATGAAATCAAGGGTTGTAGAGGATTTCAGTCCTTTAACATTTGCAACTGCTGTACCTCCATCCAACTCAATGAATACTCACTTGTCTGAGAGAAAAGACAGTAAACTTTCAATTAAGTCAAAATTTGAATCAGATGGGCTTAGTCTATAGGTTATTGGTCTTCTTTTACAGGCAACAACCTTTCCACTGCAGGAGTTTCTCCAAGCAACTTCCCTAAGTAAAAACTCAATAATGGAGTAGCAGGGGGATTTCTGCTCCTATATGCACAATGCTGGCAAAGTTCTGTGATGTTCACAATACCAGCAAATCTATTGAGAGTTTGAAGCATAAGCATGCCATCCCTGGCATTAAGCAGCAGAAGAAAAGCCAACAAATACATTGCCAAATAAGCAAACCTGAAAAATATAACTCATGCACCTTCAAAATAAGGCAAATGCACTGTCAGTGTGGGACATTAATGCATGGAATATGCATTCAGATTTACAATCAAATTGCAATTCTGAAGGACACTGTCATTATAACCCATTCACAATGTCATATATGAAGAATTTTCTTTGAGCAGCTTGGAAATAATTTCCACCTTGAGTCTTCAAACTCGTTTGGAAGCATCTCAAACAAGGAACTGTCAGTAGCTGTCTAACTTGAGCACTGGAGCACTTGTCTGAGACAAGAGAGATACAATGCAGCCATAGAACTTGAAGTCACACAGATATGTAAGGTTTGCAATGACTGCGGAGATGCTGCAGCTTTATTGGAAATGCTGTAGAATAGGTGGGTGGCTGGATCTACCAGTTATTAGTAGTTATACTTCAGAGCATAGAGAATGAGGGAGCAAGTATATGTTTACACATATGGTTCTGATGGTTAGACTCTTTATCAGAAATTTAATGTCCAGATGACTAAATAGAATTACCTTGGGTTTTTTTCCTTCTCTCCAGATACCTATAGAAAGAAAGAGGTTGTAAATACATCAGAAATGAAGTAATTTTTATAGCAGATGAGAACTTACTTGGAAACGTATTAACCATTGCTTGAAGCAGAAAGTTGGAGACCAGAAAAGAACCAACAAATATCACAGCCACATTCATAATGCACAGAAACATCAGATCGATGGTTATAATAAAAACAAACAAGGCAACTTTAGATAAAGGGTAAGATAGATTTTTCTGAAACCATACCAAGCCATCTGTCTGTATTATTGATGAAATGAGTTTTGCCCAAAGAATAAATGGTGTTAACAAGACATTTGCAGAGCCTGAGGAATGTGCCTGGTCATTGGCACTACATGAAGATGTAGAAAGTCATACAACTGATGACTGATTCAATGTTTGGAGAGAGACATCAGTAAAGTCGCTTGGAGATACACCTGAAGACCTAACAAAAGCATTCATTCCAAGAACATAATGACAGGTCAGAAGAGCCAGTTTTCAACTAGGCCCAACAATACACCAACCTCCACAAATTCACATTGGAACAATAGAAAAAGAATTCATAGAATCATAGAATGTCCTATGTTGGAAGGGATTCACAAGGATCATCGAGTCCAACTCTTATCTCTGTGCAGGACAACCCCAAAATTCACACCATATGTCTGAGAATGTTGTCCAAATGCTTCTTGAATGAGAGAGGCCGCATGACAAATTTCTAGATGCCACATACAAGTTCCTTTATTAATATTTAATCAAGTTCATTGTGAGGAAAATTACCTTCCTAAATGATCTCATAGAAAGAATATGTTACTGGGTTTGCCTCCCATGCCTTTGTAATGGCTACAGAAAAGTAAATCACAGTCACTGCAGAAGGTGCAGCTACCCTTGCCTTTGTTATGGCTTTAGCTATAGTGTATTTGTGCAATACAATCATGGTACCTGGACGAAATTCACTAAAATTCATGAACAGCACCTTTCTTTGGGATAAACATCTAGAACATACATGCTGTATGACTCTCATACCTTTTGGGGATACTAAATGCTAGTTTTGAAGACAAGAGAGAGGTGGCACCCCTAGAACTCATGAAAAGAAATCAAACTTAACAGATCTTGTCCAAACTGGGAAAAGAATGGGAACTTTTACAGAAATTATTTCACACATTGCAGGAATTCATTTGCAATTTGTAATCCCATACACGAACACCAACTGGTGTCACTGAATGACATTATCAATTCTGCAGCAAGGATGAGGAAGTTGGCTCTGAATAGCTTCCACCTTGCAAAGGCTGTGTATTCTAGCACATACCATACACGCTGCATGCAAGTCATTCAGCAAGGATGCTCCGCCATGCTCTGTCTAACAAGCTGTGGCTAGGTGATTGCTGCCAAAAAGACTCTGAATAATCAGCAGACAGGGACCACCAGCACCTACAGCCATCCCAAAGCTTAATGGATGCAGCTCCTGTTGAAGCAATGAATATACATGCTTTGGGAAAGGGCTCATTGACGGACTGTGAAAGTTACAAAACAGTGCTCACCAAAAGTTGAGGTTAACTTTTTAGCATAATGTGTAAGGTCATTTCAATGAATGTTTTGAAGGAGAAACAAAAGAGTATTATTACTTAATTTAAAATAATCTAGATAGGCTGGCAGTTATCTCCCTGAACTTTAACTTTAAACATTCTTTACAGACAGAATGAGACATCAGCCCTCCAGATGGTGATTCATCCCATCTCTGTTGAGAGGGAATGAATCAACCTCTGGATTTAGGGCTCTCTCTGCTGATTACAAAGAGAGCCTAGATGATTAGCTTATACTTACCACTCTTTTAATCACAGGTAAAATTAGATGAAGTGAATGTTATCCATTCTGTGTTTGAGATACCGTACAGTTCAACCAACATTTTTTCATAATGCAAAAGTGCTCTTCATCCATATAAATGTTATCTGCTACTGCTGTGCAGAACCTCTTTAGGACAATAAATGTACACCAAGCAGTAAGCAAATAAATAAATTTATTACCAGATGAGACCATAAAAATACGTAACTAAAGATTGTGTATGCTAATGTATTATTTTACAAAGTTTACTCTGACTACTAGACGTTAAGATACACAAAGCCTTCAAAGGCATCATGATGACTTCATCTCAGGTGGTACCAATAGTAAAAATTTCTGGCCTGGGATCACTGACTGCTGAACAACATCAGTTCAATAGTGTTTCATCCTCACAGTGAACCTGGGAATCATGAAAGATGCTTCTTCATTAGTAGTCATGGTTGCTGTCTTTCTGGAGTCCATCCCCCTTTTTTACCCCTTTCAATTTAAGAATTCAAATAGGAGTTCAATAGAAACATTTCCCATAGGAAGCTGGCTAGCACAGCCCTAGCAAGTCACCTGTATTGCTCACTGCAATTAGAAGGAAAAGTATGACTTTGAGAAAAGCAAACTTTTTTACCTAGGCAGCAATCATTGGAAAATTTTCCAATTTTTGTCAAGTTTCTTCTTCCTTGAGAGAATTGTTCCTATCTCAATATTTTCCATATTTATTCAATCAAGGGTTATTTTATAGAGATTTATGGTGGGTAAACTAGTTAAACTGAGCAGAGCATGATTCTTTTCTCATGGTTTAAAGCATTGCTGATTTTTATCATACGCTCCATATAAAAGAATCATCTTTCTATTGTGAACATACTCAAGTATTAGCTTCTAGTTATTTCCATTTTTCTCCTGTAGTTTAGGATGCAGCTCCTCAAAATGGATGACATTTATTGTCTCCTCTTCTAACTTATTTTTCCACTTCAGCTGCATCTGCTGCAATGGAAATGTGAAACATCACAGAGAGAAAATGAAGTACAATATCTTTCACTGCTACCTCACCTTTTGGGTCCCTTTCTAATTTCTTTACAAAAGGCAGGTCTTCTGCTCCTTTACTGTAAGTTAGTGGTGTGTACAAAATAGATTCATGATCTCTGAAACTTGTTCCACAAACAAGACATTCCTTTTTTAAAAAAACCCTTCTTTAAAATTTGTTATTTGTTATTCTGTGAGACATCACAGCATATAACTATTTAGGGAAAAACCTTGCCACCTGTTCCAAAGCTGAAGTAACATCCTGCAAAACCTGCATCCACCTAAATTCACATGGCCTGAAAGAGGGTGGGATTAGGTGGTCACATATATAGCCAGTTGTTATTGTTAAGCAATAGGATGAGAGTTTGCAGATCTACAAGGGAACTA
>NW_009604577.1:89280-98331 GCF_000690535.1 Cariama cristata | reverse complement strand
CACTGTCCACTCATCCAACTCGCACTTCCCGAGCTTTACCTATGAGGATGTTATGGGAAACAGTCTCAAAAGCCTTGCTGAAGTCAAGGTAGACAGTATCCACTGCTCTCTCCTCATCTGCCCAGCCAGTCATGCCATCATAGAAGGCTATCAGAAGAGAGAACCTATTTACCTCCAAGTTCTCCAGTAGTCTGAGAGAAAGATGTTTTGAAAGGAAGCCTGATAAATTTATGAATAGGATTGTGTGATGCAGCTGTCAGTGAGAGCGGGGATGAGATCTGATGACTTGGAAGTTGTCTTCTAGCCTTTTTGCACTATGTACGCTTGATTTTATTTATGTATTTATTTAAAAGTTCCTGTTCCAGTAACCCAGCTCATCCTAGCCTCCTTTTCCTTGACAAAATATAGCAAAATCTAACGGTACTCCATAACCGCCTGCCCTAACACAGACTTCCTCTCCCTGTAAGCAACTATTCTTCATCCCTGCAATATGAGGTATCCATTTTGCAAAGCAAAAAAAATTGCAAGCCTCCTGTTCCTTTGGGTGAAGTGAGAGTGATGAAGCACTTTTAGCGAGATGGATTTGTGCATGTGCTGTTTTCAGTACGCTCTCCCGATTTCAGAGTAAACAAGACGCCCCCATACAACATGGATAAGTAACTCGTGGAGTTATTTATTTGAGATGCTGGAAGAATCAAAAAGGAGTAGAAAGGACCATGCAACCTATACAGAAAACTCCTCAACCACTTGAGAAGGTCAACTTGCCAGATATTAATTGAATCAAGAAGCATTATGGCTGCAGGCAGATGTGTGCTACAGAAACAGCACTATTAGAGGTTATTCTCATGCTGTTTGCTGTTGTCCCTCTGCCAAAGGTTACAGAGCCTGGATTTTGCAAGAACTCCTCCAAACGAGATCTTGCTAGTCTGCCATGGGAAATAACAAGCAGGTTCTTACAAACAGAGGCTGTGGAAAGATGAATTCTGTATCTATTTGTGCTGAACATCAACTGATTCCACAATTCTGCTGGTAAAAGGGATCACACAAGTGCCCCTTGATCCAACCTGTGCAAACAGGCTTTGTCCTCTCATAACCTGTTAACTTTACCTGAAGTAGGTAAGTGAGCGCTTGGGTGATCTCTGCTACTGGCTGCATGGCGAGTGTGGTCTGGGAGGGCAAGCGAACCCAGGTAGAGATAGTCACTTCTCTGGTCAAGTGATGGATGGGTGTCCACCGGCAGCCAACAGCCTGCAACAGGTAGCAGCTGCCTGCTGAGATGGCTCTGCCTGCAGCCTAGGCATTCAAATTCTGGCTAGCAGGGTGGTGAATGGTGGGACTGAGCACCCGGGGCTGGGACTACCTTTAGACTGCACAGCTACGTGTTCCAGCCCTTCCTGTCTGCCACAGACTAACTTTTTAGTAGTAATTCCCTCTTAAAACCACCGCAGGGAAGTTAAACACCCTCAAGACCAGTGTTTCAGTGACTGCTTTGCTGCTGAACTCTCCTTTCAATGTGGCTTTTTTATGACAGGTGAAATAAATGATGGAAACTCAGTATCAGCAAGACAACTACTGCAAGAAAGGATGTAACTACTGTCCTGATTTCAGCTGGGACAGAGTTAACTTTCTTCACAGTAGCTGGTGTGGGGCTGTGGTTTGGATTTGTGCTGAACACAGTGTTGATAACCCAGGGATGTTTTCGTTGTCACTGAGCAGGGCTTACCCAGAGCCAAGGCCTTTTCTGCTCCTCACCCCACCCCACCAGCGAGGGGGCTGGGGGGGCACAAGGAGTTGGGAGGGGACACAGCTGGGACAGCTGACTCCAATGACCCCAGGGATATCCCATAACCATATGACGACATGCTGAACAATAAAACTGGGGAGACTTGGCTGGGGGGGGCAGTCTGCTGCTCGGGGATCGGCTGGGCATTGGTCAGCACATGGTGAGCACCATTGTGCATCACTTATTTTGTATATTACCATCATTATTATTTTTCCCTTCCTTTTCTGTCCTATTAAACTGTCTTTATCTCAACTCGTGAGTTTTACCTTTTTTCCTCGATTCTCTCTCATATCCCACTGAGGGGGAGTGAGTGAATGGCTGGGTGGGGTTCAGCTGCCTGCTGGGTTGAACTACAGCAACCACACACCCTCCTCTCCAGCCCCAATACAAATCTGTGTCTACTAAGGCAAAACAAAACATCAGTATTATGGGAAGACAAGCTCCTGATACAGAAGTGCCACCACGCAAACAGAATCCTCAGCAGCTGCACATCACAATTTTCATTTTAACCTAAGCCGAAAACAGTCTCCAATTTTACACTACTTTTTTTCTTAAGCGAGCACGCAGTCATGTTACTAAAAGCAGTTTATCACATTCTTCATTTACTTCACTGTGTGCCAATACTGCACCCTAGATTATGAGAAACAGCTTTGAACTCTAAGAAATCTCAGTTGGTGTAAGAAAAACATACTATATATCAATTATCCATCACCTCCTTCCACTCAGAGACCAAGAAAAAGACATTGCAAGCCAGGTTTCTTTTAAAGTGTTTCAGCTGGGAACACGTAACCCCTCAAGAGCCTGAAAGAGACTGTAGTCCGTAGTCTATACATGTAATAGGCACCGAAAAAACATGGAGAAGGACCTCTAAGGGCAGTGAGGATGCTGCAAAACTATGTATAAAGGAAACCAGGAAAAGATAAGTAACAAATATTCACAATTAAAATTAATGTCATCATGATACTAATGGTGAGGCTAACATATAACACCTCAGGGAGGTGGTGGAGTCACCAGCCCTGGAGGTGTTCAAAAAATGTTTAGATGTGGCATTTCAAGACATGGTTTAGTGGGTTTAGCAGGCACGGTGGCGTTGGGTAGAAGGTTGGACTTGATGATCTTTGAGGTCTCTTCCAACCATAACGATTCGATGATTGTATAAACACACAACTTGCAAATAAACAAGAGATTCACAGGTTATGCAAAATTTTCACACCGGTTCCCTTTGTCTCTTACTTTCTCAGCCCTAGCACTGCATGTGTAGGGAGGGCTTAGGGAGCACGCTGGCACCGTGCTCTGCCCCTCCCGGTGATGCTTTCAGAAACCGTCCCAGCCCGGGGCGAGTCAGAA
Source organism: Cariama cristata (assembly GCF_000690535.1). Classification (NCBI taxonomy): domain Eukaryota; kingdom Metazoa; phylum Chordata; class Aves; order Cariamiformes; family Cariamidae; genus Cariama; species Cariama cristata. The sequence goes on along the minus strand of NW_009604577.1, from coordinate 95,201 downwards.
ATATTACTGGACTCCCACTGAAGTAGATTTGCTCGCACGCCTGTGATGGAGCCTTTTCAGAAGGCAAGAATACTCTCACATACCGTAATGCCAATTCCTAGCTTCCCACAGAGTGCTGTATTTACTACACATCAAAGGCCCATTTCTGCTAATGCATACAAGAGAGAAACTCAAGTGTCACAATCAATTTAATCTGGCATTCATCCAGGCTGCTGCCTTTGCCTTCATCCCTGCCTGCTTGTTCCTGCCGCTGAGGATTTGTTTTGTGAACTCAGCCAGAAGACCAGTCAGTCTGGAAACTAACCTGGGAAAGAAATCCTCTGTAAAAAGCCTAATTTTCAGTTGAATCAATTCCCACACCCAGTCTGCAGTGAGGCTGTGTGAACAGCAGTACAAGTGTGAGGGTGTGGGCAGGAGAGAGCAGGCTGTGTACAGGGGAAAGTGGAAATGCTCTTTTCAGCAAGAACAGTGATTTTTGTGGGATTAAGCCGGTCGCGGAGCTAGAGTCTTATTTATAGCGCAAGAGAGCATATGGAGTCCAACAGGAACTGGGGTTTTACTGCACTAGGTGTTCAGTTTTTCGACCAAAAAGCTGACTATCTATGCCCGAGACAATTCTGCTGCAGGTAAATAGAGAGCAACAAGAATCAGATGTGGCAGTATATCAGGGCATACCAGAGAACCACTACTTTAATTTTTCTTCCTACAGTATCAGTGCACATGTACATGAGTCTGTGCCATGATCTTCTTCCTCCACCGAAAGCAACTGAAGGGGTTTCTATTGGTTTAATTCTAATTTGTTTTGGATGAGGGAGTGGGGAGAGAAAAGCTTTCAGGTGGTGCTTTGTGAGTTTTCTTTTTTTAAAAAATAAATTTAATTCTGGTGTGGTGAGGGCAATTTCTCCCTCTTCTCTGAAAACACTGAGGTCCATACACTCCTTGTCTTTCAGGACCCACAGGTTCATAAGTTCTCACCTGGACACTGGACTGACTAATCTGCTAAATCTTTGACAATGCCTAGTTAGCACTTTCCCAGGAAAAAACATATGCCACCAAACCACAAGTGTTCTGCTACTTCCACAAATTTTCTTCTCTACTGTACAGGTGAAATCTATTGTTCAATAAAGACTAAACATTAATATATTGCTCATGGGATTATTTAGTTTTTTCTTAAACTTTCCTCTATTAACATCATAGAACTGGTTCAAATTAGAAATAGACGAGAAATGGTTAAGATTCAATATTCATCACAGGCAGTCCTTTTCTATTAGCTACAAGCATTTTTGCAAACACATAATTTACCACGCAAGCATTTCAATCTTACACTGAAATGCTTTAAAGAAGATTTATAAGCAGACTTGTGTATTACAACCTACAATTCCTTTACATGTTTCCATTTCCCACCATACCTCTTCATAATGCAAATAACCTTGCTTTGCTTTAGAAACAGTACTTATCCTGGCTGTATGCTTGTTACTACCTATAGTAACAAAATTATATTGCTGAAATGGATATTTTAAAGATGACGAGTACACAGATTTCTACTAAAAAGCTATTTCTCTCAAAACTTTTCTTTAAATAGTGGCTCAACTCTGGTGTTCTCCTTTTAGTATTCTGGAAGCCAAACTAACATTCCAATAGCTAAAAAAAACCCCAAACACACCAAACCAAAAAAACCCACACCCCCCAAAAAAGAACGTAACTGTTAAACACAATCTAACAAAGACACTGATGCTCCATTACCTTTTGGTGGGGAATTGAGCACTATTTAAACTATTTAATATCTCTTACTTCTGCAAAGAATTAATGGCTATGAAAGAATAAAGTACAACTAGAAGCATTATGCAAAATTAAATCAATTAGTATCTACCTACACAATTACACATACCAAAGTACATGATATTCAATCTCAGTAAAAAAGGGTGCTTTATTTAAAGTCAGTTTTAAAATGCATGCATTAGTTTAAAATGTGTCACTCTCATCATATATGTACAGAAAAATTTAGAGAAACTGTACTATTTTATGAAGTTAATTCATGATTGAGTCTAAGCTCTGAAAACCAGGTCATGGTTTTTCCTTTAATCTGAGAAAAGTAAGTAACTTCCTGCATAAAAATTTTTCTTTCCATCTTACTTGCACGCAACTTTTATCTAATAACTTATTACCATCAACTCAGCTCTAATTAAACACAGACAACTAAGACAGCTGTAGATTAGGGAAGCATCAATTTACTGTACTGCAGCTCAGGGAAATCAGAAACTCTCGGGTCCATAATCTTCCAGCTATTGCGTCCTACGCTGGACCACTCAATCACTCCCAGCATTCTTCTGAACTCATTTAGCAGACTAGCAAATTCTGGCATGACTGACAAATCTTTCATATTAGGAGCTCTCAGGCCACCATTAAAGGCTGGATGAAAATCATATCCTAAGTCAAAGCTAATAAGCTTTAACTGCACAGTTTGGTATTTAGTAAGACCTAATTCCCACAACAAAAATTACTAGAAAGAACATTAAAAAGTCTGTTTTTCAGTGGCGCATTTCATAGGCCCATTTGTGATATTTCATTCTATCTTATCTGTTGTTTATACATACCAAACTTCAAAGTGGATGGATAGCAACTCTCTACTCTAGCAGGGAAATCCTCCCAGCCACGGCCACTCTGCACCCTGCTTGAGAAGAGGTGGGCAGGCTCTGAAACACACCACTGCCTCTTTGTTCGCTCCATCACCAGCACTGAAGATTTCAGATCCCGATGCTGCCAGTCCAAGTTTAATAACCAAACCTTCCTGTCCTCCACTGTCCATCCGCATATAAGAACAAATGGCTCATAAGCATTTTATTACAAATACATCTGCCTCACTCATAGTCATTCACCTACCTTCAGTGCTGTATAATCTACCTGTAACCATAGAGTCAAAACTGAACCTGGATCCAATTTTTCCCCACATTGTTCAAATACAGCTTCAAGGGAGGCTGGTGAATAACAACATGCTGTTGTATACATTGCCTCAGCCAGAATATTGATCCTCGATAGGTTTGCTGAAGCAAACAAGAACAAAGAGAACAGGCTTGCTGGAGACAATGTGTTTGCAACATGAAGCCAGTTTTGCAAACGGAAAAAAACCAGCTCCCCCAAAACGGTGGTCCAAGCTCAGTGCCTCTCCTATAAGAGCAAAATCTCTTCTTCCTCACACATCTTGACAACCAGGTGGAGCAAACTGATAGACAAGCCTTAGAACAGATGAGTTTTTCCTGACATCCCAGCAACATGAGCAGCCTCATCCCATATATTCCTTTGGCCATAGGAGATTAGGCTCCCAAACACGCACCACGCTGCAATTCAAGGTTTCAGGTTTGAGGTTTGCAGAATACACAGCCAGGTGCATCATCTACTCACAAGGCTAAGATCTGTTTTACCATCATGCTTTGTGATGCTTAGGGATTTGCAATGGCCAAACAAGGCAGCGTTCTGGACTAATGCCATTTTGGAAATGGGATCTAAATAGCTACTTCTCATTTAAGATCAAAAATAATCAAAAGAAATTAGGTTCATAATTATAGTTCATAAACCCATATGCTCCTCTTTCTAGTAAAATCTTTCAGCAAGATACCTGTTTCCCGCACTGACCAGGCCATAAAGCATTCAGTGATGCCCCTTTCAGAAAGTTCCTCATTTCCATGCAAATATCTGTATGACACTTAAAAGCTGCCACAAATCAGGTTAATGTTTCCAAGAAAATATCTGAAATCCATAGGATTTTCCTATAGCTAAAATACATCACTTGGAAAGTGTACCTTTGAAGTTACTAACTCCACTCAGAAGACCTAAGAAATCCATTCTTAAGATGCTTTTAGTTGCAAAAAACTCAGTGAGAACACTAGCTCAGTAAAAATTCCTGTATTACTCAGCCTCTTGGGGCTACCTATTTATCTGTGTATTTTTACAATAGCAACCAATATCACCTGCACCCAGGATGCAAAAAGCAGCTCTTAAAAACGGATTACAGTTTTTAATAAATGGATTCTTTAGCACTGACTAAGATTACTGTCTCCTGTTTATTCGACGCTTCATTCCCTTCAGAAATGAGATATTGATGAGAATCTAGTTACAAAGGTATCTGAATCTCCGTGCAAGACGAGGGTGAATGAAGAGAATGAAGACAGAGATAAACACTTCTGAAGACGAGTACAGTTAGCATCTAATGCATCTTTTAAAGAGTGTAAGCATCCTCACATTTCCATTATTTTAATACAACCAAAGTGAAAGATAACAGCACAGTGATATGATCTTTTCATATAACCATGGTGATATGAGACAAAGACAGTAGCTATTTTTTAAATTTCCAGTATTATTATTCTTAACAGGCTGCAAGAATAAATTTAAAGGGGGAGGGTAGGGTGTCAAAATGAGCACTTCGCTTGTTTTTCTATATATGAAGCCAGCATGCATAAACTAACTTACAGGTACAGGGTTCACATGCCACATATTTTACTGGGATGTCTCTCTCCCATAGGATTTAGGGCTCAGAATGATTACTGAATGTTGGCTACAGAAAGCTTCTGGAACTTGATAGTACCAGTGATGAGCCAGATGATGCCATCAACACCACATGCCTAATAGGGATTTGTGATGTTCAGAGAAATATTGCACCAAATCAAATCTTGGTGAAGAACGAGATTTAGAAGGAAGAGAGAACTATTTTAAGCTGATATTTCCAATGAAGGTGTGCTTTTGTTTTACAACTAGGCGAGACCAACAGAGAGCTGCCGCAGAAAGGAGCAACCTGGCTGCTCATTCTCTTGAGCTGTACTTGTCTGACTCTGCAATAAGCCTATTCAGGGAGTTGAATCAACAAAACTTCCTCTACAAAAAGATGCAATCAATTTTTCCGCCAGTTTAGCTTCCAGTGAAAGCACATGGCCAAGGAGCCAGGTAGGAGGCCAGAGGAGGAAGCCCATCCCTTGCAGCAGTGACCGCCTATTAGACCGACTGATTTGTAATAGAGAAGCACCCCCTGAAGTTCCTGTTTCCAATAGAGTTCCTCAACAGACTGAGCTGGGTGGAAGGGGATTTGAGGTTGAAAAAAGTTAGTAACACTTTTATTTGTAATTCTGTGGATTTACATCTCATAAAGAATCATGATATGGCATGGAGTCATCTTTATAATAAAAGTCACACACGGGATTTTGTAAGGCACGTCAGTGATTTACATTCAGCATTTTTACTGAATCTCACACTCCTAACTCAATTACTTTTGAAAAGCTTGCCCTCTAGGATCACTTGCAGCCCAGCCTCAAGGTTTTAAGATTTCTTCCATACATTCAAAAGCTAATTTAAAAAAAAAAACAACTTCCTTTCATGGTCAACAATGTAGCTTCCAGGCAGAAGCATTTTTTGTCATGGCCCAGAGGAATCCATGTCAAGTAGAATGAAGACAAAGGCAGAAAGCAGCATATTGTCAAAGGACAGCATGGTCTAATTTATTACTGCAACTGAACCTCTGTGAAACCGTGGCCAGTGAAAGAGACATTTATTGTATTAGCTTCATTTTAGCAATGTATGCAAGGGAAAGGCCCTTGAATAGGTATCAGGAAAGCAGAAGTGAAGAAAAGGGAAAAGCTTTTCCTTTGCTGAACAGCAATATGCAACTCAGATAAAATGTTCACCAGTTAACATTTATTTTTTCTAGAAGCCAGTTCCTAACTTCAGTTTCCTGATACCATCAAATTGCCAAATGACATTTTGAAAAACATTTTTCTTCCAGTTATTTGCGTGCTTAACCAAATGGGCTGAGGAATGTGTCTTACCATACAAGTGTCCAGATCCTCCAAACGTTCTATCTCTGTCAACTCCTCAACCGTGATGACAGAGCGTTTAGTTGGTTTTTCTTCAGCTAACTCAATTTCCAGTGATTCCTG
>NW_009604577.1:77046-89249 GCF_000690535.1 Cariama cristata | reverse complement strand
GGAAGTGCTTTGCCACGTCTGGTCAAATGGTCAGCCTGGAGGCAAGGATAAAGACAGGGACACATCAATCACACTGTTAAAAAAGGCAAACCAAAACCAACCAGGAAGTTTACAGAACTCAAGTGATCACAGATCCTAGAATACCAGTTACAAAAGCAAAGCTTAGCTGTGTGTGTTCATCTTCACACACAGTTGGTTCTGTTTTGGATTTTCATTTTTTTCCTCTTTTTTTGGATGGAAAATCCCTTCCATCACACATTCTAAGAATGAAGGGAGAAAGTCTAACAGGAAAAAAGGAAAGGAAGAAGGTCAGATAAAAAGCCATCCTACTTTTAACTTATAGTAGTATTACGGGGCTTCCTCGGCATTTGTCCTGTCTCTATTATAAAGAAAATAAAGGGGTGGAAGAGAAGCTTTGTTCTGAAATTATTTTTTTAAATGAAATAACACAAAGACATATACAATTTCAGCTAATATAATTTTCATAATTATTAGATGGCCAAAAATATTATCACCTGCTATCCAAAAAACAGGACAGCTTTGTTAAATACCTCAGATGTTTCAATGAAGAAATAGGTAGGGGTTACCATAAAAAGAAAAAAATCATCACTGATAGATCTATGGGATAAGATATATTTTTTAAAGTACCAGAGAGGAAAAACTCTAACAATAACAAAAACCCTTTTTAGACCTGCATAGCAAAAACTGTTACTAAGAACACAGAGAATGTTACATAAACCACCCTGGATTATACTTGGAATGGAGTGGGTTCATGTTGTCAGGAAAATGATGAAATATTTTCTAGCTCTGTCAGTAACTAAAGGGAATATTAAATAACATCTGTTAAAAGCAAGTATTTGAAGAGCAGCTGGCCTAACTCAGTTAGTCACAGAAGCCTTCAAAGAGGCAGCTAGGGAGAGCTGTAGCCCACTACTTAACATCAGCATGACTCTGGACAACCCGTGGATTGCAGTTTTGTTAACCACCAAAAAAGGTAAACAGATGACCTGAGTCAATTATAGCTCACTTAGTCTACTGTCTACTCAGCAAAAACAACTGGAGAGCTGTTATGGATTTATCTTTAATCACACTAAAATGGCTAGAAGAGTAATTAATGCTAATCATCATCATATCAGGCAAACTCAGATCTTGTTGAACAAGGTTTATTTTTCAAATTTGCCTCAAATATTACTGTGTCAATCCAATATACACAGACACTCGTAGGTGGCTGAATTATTAGTACGTGATACTCCGAGTTAAGGAGCCTGCACAGAACTGTATAAGCACATTTAATGTTCGCTGTGTTAAGAACTAGCTGCCAGCTTTCAGATTGCAGCTGTCAGTTGAAGATTAACACAGACAAATTAGACAGGAGGTCCTCTACCGGCATTTTTGAGATCCGTACTCTTCAATGTTTTCATCAGTGCTATACTACCTGAAATAATCTGCAGCTAATAGAAACATAGGAGAGTCAAACAGTGAAAGGTACATGTTACGAATGCAGGCCAAAACAGATCACAAAGTAAATCAACTCAAATCAAATGTACAATCATTCTTTAGGAACTAAGAGCACTTGGCAATTAGCTATGCACACAGTCCTGAAAAGCAGCAAGCGTCAAGCGTCCAGAAGACATTACTGGGAGGGAGATCTACCAAACCCAATCTTGAAAATTAGCTGCCACAAACTCTGACAAAAGGAAGGAATTCTTATTTCCTTGGCTACGTAAATATGAGGAGTAAAGAATATCAGGAGAAAAACAATTTCACTCCTATATACGGTGTTGGTTAAAACATTGGAATAGTCTGTCTGGTTCTGGGGACCATAATTTTAAAAGAGGTTTTTAAAACAGTTGGAGAAAGTGCAGAGGATTGTTACCAAAGTGACTCAAAGGTTGGAGAAAATGACTTACTGTGCAAGAGACAGGGTATGTCCAAGTTGTGCAACAGGACTGGCCAGAGACAGCCCACTGCTCATGCCAGCTGAGCCCACTCCAGGACCAACTGGAGCTCATTAATGTGGGCACTCACACAGCAGGCTGATGCTGCTGCATAGCTACTGAGACCAGAGGTTGTGTCTTCACACAATGCTGTTCTGTACCGTGAAGACACACCCTCAAATAACCCAGTCTTTTAATTTATTAAACAAAACAAATTAAAAAAAAGGGAAAGGAAAAAAAGGGAGTAGGGGAGGAAGAGTGATTTGTTTTCTGTGTATGAGGACTTTCATAGAGAGGAAATAAAGAGAAATATATATGGTTCCTTTATCTTGTTGGGAAGAGCATCTGAAAAAATTCAGGACTGCAAGCTGAAGACAGAGAAATTTCAATTAAAAATGAAGGACAATTTCAATCTGGACAATGACTACCCGCTGGCTGCTTTGAAAAAACAGTACTGGATTCTCTTTACAAAGGACCATTGCATTAGAAGTAAGAACGTTTTTCTGTGGATACACAGTTGGTTTTTTCTTCTACTCTTGGTGAAGCAAGTACCTTTATAATAACTAACTGAGCCTCCTGACAGCTCAGCACCTTCAAGTAGGGAACAGTCTTTCCTCTCCTATGTTTCTACTCCTTTCTCTTCAAACTTGATACCTACATTTCTGAGGTAGGCTCAAGATATACACACTCAGAGAATAAGGTCTCAGCAGTCCCTCCTCTAAAGAATGAAGAAAAATGCCCATTTCACGAGCAGCCAACTCTTATCATCTCACCAGGACAAGTACTGGCATTGTTCTTAACTAATTATTCAACGTTGCATCCTGATGGCATTTTTAGCTTTAGATCTGACAATAGTGCAAAAGATAATAGGACAAATACACATGATGTAGCCTCTTCCAAGGTTGCATCTTCCTTAATGCAAAGAGGCAAGAGTCCCATGACCATATTTCAAATGATGTCAGTGACGCCAATGAAAATAAGACCAATTTCAAAATAGAGCTGTGCTAAGGAGAAACTGAACAAGTTATGAACGTAAATGGCATTGTTAAGATACCCGATATATTCAGATAACCACACAAATACTCACCAGTTTGTGATGGCAATGGGAAAGTGCATCCAGGATTTCATCTACAATTCGGTCAGACAGGAAAGAAGCCACTGTCAACTTTACTTCGCTGTGTGAGGATTAAAAATGAGACAGAAATTTTTAATTCACGTAGGAGAATTTTGTCTTTATTACACGTTCAACAGTGTGACGATTATCCACAGTGCTGTCACTTTATTTGAAGTAAAACATTAGAGGGTGTCAGGATACATGACTGCAGGTTTCAGAAATAAACTCATGAATCACGCAATAAACACAGGAGCCTTTGTACCGTATTTAACCTGGTTCTAACATTTTTCTAAGAGCTGAAATGAAAACACCTGCGTAAGAGAGCTGAATAAAAACCAAATGTGAAACACTAAGGAATACTCCGCCACTGAAGTCAGAGAAACACGATTCTCAGATGAATGGGATCAGGACAGTGCTGCCTGTTTAACACTACTACATTGAACAACTACAATCTGTTCATTTCCTCAACTATTTTTTGTGCTTGTCTGCCACTTGAAGGACAACTGTACACAACGCTGGTTCTCTGGTCTTTGCCATCACAACTTTGTTTCTTCCTTTTGCTCTAGGCAACCACTTTCTGTCTCAAGAACTTAATCTCAGCCATTCCCATTACACAGACGTACCTTGAATACGAACACACCCCGTACACTGAATTGAGGTTTCACACATTTCAAGGAAATGTGTACCTGGAGTTGCTCTCCTGCGGTCCCGTCTTTGGCCACAGTACAAAAGGCTCAGGCTGCGGAGGCCAGCTCACAACCACGTATGTCTGAGCCGCAGCCTGAACCTCCATCTCTCCTGCCTCTATGGTTTCAAGGAGAACTGCTTCAACTGACACTTGCCAGCAAGTAACACAATTTTGTTTTAAGGTTTTTACGTGCGGACTGAGTTGCATTGGATAATAAAGTTATTTGTACCTGGGGCTAGCACTACTGCTGCAGAAAGCCTGGGGAAAAAGGTAAGAAACTCCTTGGAAAGGCAATGCAATTCATAGGGAGGTAGAATGGTGGCCAAATCATGGTGGGAAGAGAATGAGACTGAAGGGATTTCCCTCAGTTACCTACATATTAATTTCAAATAATATAGGGCAGGAAGGGTGACAGTCTGGCACCTTCACCCCACTGACAGTTGCAGCTTCTGCAGGTGGAAGGGGCACTATTGTTGTCTCAGGGTCAATATTTGTTTGATAGAACTGAAGGAAGCTCACTCCCTGAACCATTTTAAACACTCTGAAGGCATAGCTAAACTCTTTAACACCTTTTCCTGCCAATTTTGCTGCACTCCGCAAAACTAATTTTTGAGTCTTACTGTTTTCTTCTTCTGCAAAGGCATTAGCATCACAGTGCAAAATGACATGCTTTTCCATCAGGCAGAAAGGATTCCTTAGCCAAATGATGGCAACTGCAAAGGTTTAAGTACAGGTCAACCACATTGTACTGCAGAAATACATTCTCTGGTATATATTTAATATGAAAAAAAAAATGCAGTAAAAGGTCAGGCCTCTTTTTTTCCTCCCCCCTTTTTTTTTTTTAGAGAGTGACCTAAGAGCTCTTTAGGGTAACTGTTTCTGCTCCAGGTTTGTGGTTTGAATATCCAAGTTTCCATTTTTTAAGTATGTCTGTCTGCCGTGCATAACTCCCACACAAACAAAAAGTTTTACAACGATTGCTACAGCTACAGGACAAGACCAAATGCAGTAAAAGACAAAGCACTGTTAACACTCAAAGCAAATAAGTGCAATTTCCTTCTACCACAGTAATTCAGTGTTAGCCGAGAACATAAGTAAACTGTGCACCATAACCCAAAACTCTTACTAAATAAAACAAAAGCACATGCATTAATGATCAAGGTAACAACCCTGGAGATTCCAAATATTTGAATCTCCTGAACCAAGTTCACCAGACCTGTAGGACAACTTCCTGCTCTTTGAATGCCTTTATAGAGTTTCATGTGAGTCACAAAAGCATTCCAAAAATCTACTACACAAACACACATACACGCAACCCAAAATCCAAATTCTATAACCAATTTTGTTAGATTACTCTTTTAAAGTACCTAATTTTATTGAGGATATCAATTCCAGATTGCTCCAAGAGGACATTTTTCACAAAAGTGCGTGGGATGGAAATCTTCTCCGTGCTAGCCTCAATCAGGTCTTCCCGGATGCGAGCTTTCTTCATTACGTTTGGGCAAAGGTTTTCCGCTGCATCCACCATAGACTCAAGGAGCGTCTGCAGCACAGTAAGCAAAAGCTAACATCAGGTACTGAGATTTTCATCAGCTGGAAGATCACAGCATTATTCTGGTGCACAGCACTATGACACTTCAAGACTTGCAATTTTTATAATTTTTACAAACTTCGTCATTTCCAATCCATTTTGCAATCCAGCTGCAATATAAAAGGCATTTTACAAAATAAAACTAAGGAAGAACAACATGCTTGTTTTGAAAATGACCCACAACTGTACTTGTTTGCCTTTTCAAATATGAAACATTTACACCTCTGTGCGTTTAACAATAACTTTGCTTCCCTTGTGCACCCACCACTGCTGTCTCTGCATGCTGCAGAAGCAGCGGATGCTCTGCTGCAGCTGCCTTCGCTCTGAACTGTGCCCTCAATCAGCAATCTTCATCAATACTCCAGACCTGCCAATTTGTAAGAGGCATCAGTATATGAAGAAAGGAGACTTAGGAAAACTTGCCATGCTGTACAGGGCTGGAATATACTAGTCAAAGATTAAGAAGTAGCTAAAAGTATGACTTGCAGAGGCCATACAAACATTTAAAATATGGATCTCATTTACATACATGGAAGTCCACAGTGAACCTTAGGTGCGGTCAATAATTTTTATTCTTTTTTAATGACTGATCAAAACCCCAAACTAGGACAGAAGATGACCACACACGCTCCAGAAACAGGACCATGTAACGCCTCCAACACTCTCAACTTTTTTTTTTTTTCCTTAAAATAAAGTCTCCTCTGCTGATGGTATAAAGTCAACTTCCTCCCTCTTAGACTTTCTCTTAGAAAAATCTTTCATATATACCTCAATGCTATGAAGTTACGTTATGAAGCCCCTTTCAATTGCATTAGATTTATCTTCTATCTGTGCCTGTGAGAAAAGGTAATTCTGGTTTAAATCCTGTTTTATCAGCTAGTGTTTTCTTTTCCAAATCCCAGCTCTGACTAGAAGGCTAAAAAGCCCCGCTACAGGTGCAGGTGAGGGCTCACAGTCCCTCCCATAATCATCCATGTATGAACTTGTGTCACGAAAAGTGCAGGAAAGCCCTAATGTACACACGTAGGGATCCAGATGAGATACAGAAACACTACCAGTGCCTTATATCACTAAAACTTCTTTCCTCTAATTGCTTTCAATTTTCTTATCCAAAAAGGTTAGGCAGGACCACAGAAGGTATAAAACAATCAGCTGGTCATCTGGAAAACTAAATTTTAAATTCATATTGTTTCATCTACATGCTGATATGTACCCTGTGTACAGCAAAACAGATTTATTTATAAACTCAAAGCAGCATTTTCTGACAAGACTGGAAGTTGCTATTTGTTCAAATTCTCTCCTATATCCACCTTACTACACCTCCAGTCCCAGCAACTCAGAAAATCTATTTCAGATACCTTCAGAAGGTTGTTCAACCATCAATTAATTTCCCATCAAATAACTCATTTCAGAGACTGCAAGAGGTCAAGGCTCATCAGCACGGGATTTGAAAACAAACTCTCTATGTCCATTCCCAGCACAAAGTGCTACTTAGAAAAGATCAGTATCTGGTCCCTCTGCATGCTGAAGCTGTCACGCTGCTGCATGTCAGTGACCGTGGGGTCTTCTTGGGCTACGGTGCTTCCAACGTGGCAGGGAGCATAAAGACATCGTCCTTGGTTCATGCTTCAGTGTACTTCAAGACCCATTTCCCCCAACTTTGAATCCTCCAAACAAGTGGGACAAGCAGTAACTATCAGAAGATGTCAGATTTTCCAACATATGCCATGTTGCCTGCAGCTTTTGAGCAGTTTTATAAAACCCAAAGGAAGGTGGAAAGAATAGGACACTAGCCCAGTTTACTGAAATGGCCCAAGCTGTCTCCAGTAAAACTGAAGGTTGATAACCAAACAGAAAAAGGCACTTACAAATTAAAACCGAAACAAAATCAGTTTCATTGGAACAATACAGTAGGTAACTCTAGCTCTAATCTAGATGATTCTAAATTGTACAAAAATAATGAACTGCACCCCTTGAAAACTACCGATTTCCTTTTTCTTCTCAATCTCACTCTATAGCTAAGTGACCTCAGGCTGAACTCCATCTTATCAGAGCTTTTTTCTCTTTGCATAGCCCTACCATAACTGGCAATTTTCATATGTAGATATCGAGCGAGAAAAAAACCCACCATTACTGCATAACAATTTCAGTGATTCGAAGTAGCATCTTTCAGTCTGTAGCTCTTAATTGACTGATTTTCAAGTGTAGATTCATGAGGATAACACAGCAGCATGAAGCAGCCACAGCGTACAAGGAAGTCTGATCTTTACAACATTTGATTTACAGGTATGAGAGACAACTGCCGTTATGGCTAATATGGAGCTTGTTTCTGGGTTCTTAAGCTCTCGGCACTTTAAGGACTCCTCCTGCATGATGATGACATCCAAAGAAAAAACGGAATAGGTGATGGAGCCAACAAACATTTTGCTAGGTTCCAAACTAGGACGGAATTTAGGAGGAATAGTTCAAGCACTCCTGTCCTTACAAAATAATCTTCTCTTGCCTAAGTACCATTTGTCTTGCCTACAAATTTCCTTTGGGCCTTTGCCAACTGAATAAAGCATCTCCAGGTTCTGTGTGTCCACAGTGACACCAGCAGGAGAAGAGAAATGCAAGGGTCTTGCTGTAATTTCTCTGTTGGTCAACTCAACTCACTTCAAAATGTTGCTTTTCCTTATTCTAGCTTCTTCCTTTACCCCTCTTCCCTTCTTTGAGGTTAAAAAAAAAGAAAAGTCTCCCATTTGCCTGAAAAGCATTCATTGACTTTATCCAATTTCCAAATATTTCTTTCTAGAATCAGGGTCTGGTTGCTATGGAAGCTAAAAATCAAAAGTTTACTTACAGCACATAGGACATTTTTTCTCCAGGAATTACAAAAAGAACTGTATTTATGTGAGCTGCCTTATCTATCTTCACAAATAATAAACTGCATATGATGTTTTGAATTGACCTAAACAACTGGAAAAAAAAAATCCTAATGCAAGTTTCACATTTTCTCCTCCACACAAAGTACACCAGCATAGAACTTAAAGGAAAACCTTTCAGCCTTGAGTGTAAAATTAATAAAAATGAGTGTTACAATATACAAAGAGCATTATGACTTTATAGTTTCTCATAAGGCACTTTAATGCCGCACAAATCAAAAGTAAACATAAAAGTTAGAATGGTTGAGCTAAAGTGCCTTTTGCTGTAAATGTGTAAAAGCATAAATGGAAGACCCATTGACTCAATCTTATGCCTGGAACTATAAATAACATTCCAAATGCTGAAGTGGCTTTTTTCCCTCCATTTCTGTAAGACTCCCCAAAATGGAGAGGACTTACTTAATTGCATGAGCCCTGCACAAAGGGCTGACCTGACTATTCCCCTCTCAATAACAGCCTATGAACTCCACTGGGAAGAATATTGTGGATAAATCACTTTCATGTCTGCAGAAATTAAAAAAGTGATAAAGAATCTTCACCTTATTTCATATAATGGGGAAAGGGAGGAAAATACTAAAACTTCAGCACCATTTTCCTCCTCATTAACTTTTTAATTTCGAAAAAGTAATTAGTAATGTGGTATTATTATTGTTCTTCATTATATTCGCACTGACTGAAGCATTTTCATGTTGTTTCAACTGAAAGTTCAACCTTCACTTTCAGATTCTCTGATCAGTTTAAATAGAGCAAAACACAGGCAAGGTAGCTCAGTCATAAACTTAAGTTGATCAGAATTGCCTCAGAACCGCACGCTTAAATTCATCAGCTTCCATACAGATCCCAACAGTTGCTAAAGTTGCCCCATCTTGACCTTTTCTTGGACTGATACCTTTGCACTTGCTGTATGGATGACTCTTCCTTGCTTACTATTCAGTGAGATCTAACATAATTGAAGGTAGAAGCTTCTGAGCAAGAGCTGGCTGAACACACACAGAGGAATATTTACAGATCAATGACGTCTATTTCAAGAACTGAGGGCAAGTATCCAGATAATAAGGCAGAAAGTTATAAAAAACTAGTAACAAAAAGAAAGTTTATGTACAAATCTACTGAGAAGTTTTTTTTTTTAAAAAAAAAAGTGGCACATTTGCATTTAGCAACTGAAGATGCCAGATTTAGTTATTTCTGCATGTAAGAGATGGTAACACATCTATCCACAGACCTTAAGTTGTTCATCCACAACCCTTGTGACTTCTCCAGCCATGGATTCAAGTGTCTCTTGGATCGGATTGGAGAGTGAACCATTTGCTCCTGCCCAAGAAGCTCCACCGAGGTGATACAGATTTGGTAAGAGCTGTAAGACAGAAAAAGTATCTTTGGAAAGTAGGCTCATCACTACCTGTCTTCAAATCTGGACAAACAGGAGGAAATCTCTCTACTAAATTAAAGTCTTTATGAATTAGAATTATTTTGTCACTTTAAATTCTACCTAAAGCTGATCATCTGAAGAAACTACTCTTTTGTGACACATTTTAACTCCCCAAAAAGAGAACAGCTGCAAGGACACACCGAACTGCTCTCAGTATTACCAGTATGCTGGGAAAGGCTTACCGTTTTGGAGTTCTTTGCATCCCGCATAAGCCGTTCTGCAGATTTGACATCTTCCTGTACAGCATCCACACCACAGTTTCTTAACGAGTTGAGATGATCTTGCACTTTTACACATATTCTGTCAATCATCTACTTGAACAAAAGAAATAGGAAAGATAAAACATCAGAATGTTGGTCAAATGCAAACTGAATTCAGTCCAGGTAGCAAACCAATAGTATCATGATGAGATTTGTAGTGACAAGTAACAACCTGGAAATACATGACCAGAACTTGGAGGTGTATCAGTGCTACTGAAGGAAAGCATTCTATCTCATAGACACACCTAAACACTGGAAAAATAAATAAAACTTTACCACAAAAAATAATAAGTGCTTTGGAACATTTCCTGCACAGTTACCTCCAGGATAACTGCAAATAACCAACAACTTACCCAGTTCAAGTGTTGTTCTGTTTTTCGGAGTAGGTTTAATGCTGAAAATGTTGTCGATATATCTAACACTTAGCTCTGAAGGTCCCTGAGTTGTTAAGAAGTTCAAACAGTAAAAGAAAGCTCTGTCACTATCCATTCAACAAACACCAACAGAGATTTTTCCTGTCTAAGCAAAAGGTAATTGCGCAGGCTTCTGGGGTATTCTTTCAAAACATAAATATTCCTAGTTGCACAGGAACTATAATTACCAAAGCAGGAGTTTCCATCAGACCTTTCACAGTGGGATAAATTGAACTTAATCTGTATCTGCAATACAATCCATTCAACATGCTGCAACTACAGAGCAGGTGGTATATCTGTATCCTTACAAGACAAGCCAATAAGAATGCCTGACATATAGTCGGTTTTGATTAAGATATATGGGGCAGAAAGATATAACAGTTAAAAGTCTTTATCAGCCCACATAGCACTCATTAGAATTGGCTATTTGACATTTTGAAGCAACATCTGAGTGCACGTGTTATCATCATATAAAGTCTAGAGTTCTAGCATCTTATATCATTAGCAACAAGAACGGAAATAATTTCACAGCATGTTCCTTTTCTGCTCCACATACTCCTCCTCTTCAAAGGGTTTTGGGTAGGTTTTTTGCATAAGTACAAAAAGCAAATTAATTATTAGACAGTAGAAAGTCTCATTGGGTCATGTGAACTAAAGAAAAAAAACCCACAACACTCTGGGAATAATAATGCAATTCCACCATATCAAATAAAGAATCTTTTCCAGTTCACCTTTAAAATTGTTCTTAAAATCCACCCTATTGTACACAATTTAATACAGTAATTAGTAATTTTACTCTACTTTCAAAACAACAATAAATTACATTTACTGAAACCTGATGTGTGTGTGGTTGTTGGGATAAAAACACAACTAAAACCACTAAGCCATAAAAAGATCTAAACTTAGTTCATATGGAGATTATTAACTTGGGGGAAAAAAGGTAGCATTGGAACAGATAAATCAGTAAAATAAAGTGATGCTGCTTTTGCACATACCATTTTCTTTGCCAAGACATTAGAGTATAATTTCAGGTTCTAGTAATAAAACTCTGTCCCATTAAATTTTAATAACACAGGTAGAAAAAGGCCACTTTGAATTCAGATTCACCAAAAAAAATAATGCAGAGAACAGAGAGAAATTTCATTGACTCAGCTGAAAAGCGAAACAGCTATTCCTTTCCTGTGTGCTAGAGTCTCCCATTTGCACGGGAACACAACTGGTGCAAGCAAACATGGTAGCAAATTTAAACAAAGGCCACGACAAGTTTTATTCTGCCTACACCACCTCACTTCAGTGGTGTACTGGAGATGAAAACAGCCCTGGGGGGTACTGGCAAGAAATGCACTAGAACACAGAGAATGGTAAGCTATCATAAAAAATGTTTGTAGTCTTCTCAAGAGAAAGGACAAAAAGCAGAACAACACGTGGCATTTAGGAAACTCGGTACTGGCTGACAAAACACAAAAGCTTCCCAGCTTCAAGCAATATTTTGGGCTCTGTTAGACAGGAAGCCTTTTCAGCTGTCCAGACTATAAAGAGTATGGAAGACTTTTACCTTCCCTTGCCCCCTCCCTCTAAGAAGAGCTTCCAATGACACCCACAGTTCTGAAGGTGTAACGTACACGATGACTTACTCTTTAAGGCTATTTGCTCTGGTGGTATCTAAGGGCATGTTTACACGGTTGCTCAGTGCTAGGCAGAGAGACTGGAACTGACTCAGACACCAGAATTGGCACAGTCTTACGATGATACTTGTCACACTGACGAGAGCCTGCTAAAAAGTCAGATTCCCGAGCATGAATGTACTAAATTGTTCCTAGTTCCAACAGTAGTTTACTCAGAAACGG